>NW_027182881.1:135000-137500 GCF_041146395.1 Eulemur rufifrons
AACGCTTAACCTTTACCCTAACCGTTAACCCTCACCCTAAATCTTAACACTGACCCTAACCTTAACCTTTAACTCTAAGCCTAACCCTTAACCCTACAGTAAGGAAGACCCTTAATGCTAATGGGATCCCTTATCCCTAACCCTAACACTACAGCTAAAAATAACCCTAACCTTGGATCCTTAAACCTAACCCCTAACACTTACTTTAACCCCAAACCCTAACCCTAATCCTAAGCATTAAACCTAACCCTATCTCTTAACCCTAACGCTAGCCCTTACCCTAACGCCTAGATCTAACCCTAAATCAAACCTACCGCCTAATCCTAACCTTAAGCCCTAATGCTAACTCTAACCCTGAACCCTAAACCTACCCGTAGCCCTTAACACTAACCCTATCCGTGAACCTTAACCCTGACCCTAACCATTACCCGCACCCAAGCATTTAACCCTGACCCTACCCCTAATCCTAAATGATAACCCTAACACTAAACCCTAACCCTAAGCCCAACACTTATCCCTAATCCTATCCCTTAACCCTAACCATAAGCCTAACCCTAATGCTACCCCCTAAACCTAACCCTATCCGTGACCAGTAAACCTAACCCTAACTTCTAACACAAACCATAGCACATAACTCTAACTCTAAAACTAACCCTAACCCTAACACTAAACCCTAACTCTTAACCTTAACCCTAAGCGTTAACTCTCACGCTAACCTTTAATCCTAACCCTAATCCTAATCTTCAACCCTAAACCTAACACATAACCCTAACCCTGTACCAAACTCTAACCCCTCATCTTAACCCTAACCGTAAACCTCAACCCTAAACCAAAGTGTAACCGTTAAACCTAAGGGTAACCTTTAACCCTAACCCTAATCCCTAACCCTAAGCCCTCACCCTAACACTAAACTTCATCCTTAACCCTAACCAGAATCCTAACCCTAAATCTAATTCTCAGACTTCTTGCTTTCTTAGAGTTTAGAAAGCCTGCAATCCTCCCATGCCATGCGTGAAAGGAGGCTCTACCACTGCGTCCTCCATGAAACCGACGGGCCCATACCCAGAGTATGATAGGGTGGGTTCCCGGGTACAATCCCAGCCCTCTAAACTCCCCCCGCCCGCCCAATGCAGACAGGGCCCGTGCGCTAAGCATAAACAATACCTTTAACAGATAACCCTAACCCTGAACATAACACCCAACCCTGTTCCTATTTCTCCCCTTAACACGTAAACCTCACCGTGCGCCTAACTTTAACCTCTTATCCTACCGTTAATGCATAACCCATTTCCTGAGAACAACCCCTATCCCATAATTCTAACCCTATCTCCTAGTCATCACTGTGACACCTAATCCCTAACCCTAATTCTAAACCGCTAACCCTAACCGTAACCCTACCTACAACCCTAAAACTGACAGTAACCCTTACTTCTAACCCAAACGCTATGCCTAACAAAAACCCTAACCCTTGACCCTAACCCTTCACACTAACCCCTAAGCCTTACCCTAACCCTTAACCCTAATCCTAATCCTAACCATTAAACCTAACCCTAGATCTTAAAGCTAACCCTAAACCTTACCCTCACGACTAGACCTAACCCTGACACTAACCTAACACCTAACCCTAACCAGAACCCCTAAAGCTAACCCTGAACCCTATCCCTAACCCTAGCAGTAAACTTTAACCCTAAACCGAAGCCCAACCCGTAACCCTAATCCTATCCTTTTACCCTAATCCTAACCCCTATACCTCACCCTAACTCTAACCCCAATCCTAATTCTAACCATACCCCTTCATAAAACACTAACTCCTAACCGCTAACCCTAACACTAACCAAAAACCCTAATCACTAATCCCTAACCCTAACGCTTAACCTTTACCCTAACCGTTAACCCTCACCCTAAATCTTAACACTGACCCTAACCTTAACCTTTAACTCTAAGCCTAACCCTTAACCCTACAGTAAGGAAGACCCTTAATGCTAATGGGATCCCTTATCCCTAACCCTAACACTACAGCTAAAAATAACCCTAACCTTGGATCCTTAAACCTAACCCCTAACACTTACTTTAACCCCAAACCCTAACCCTAATCCTAAGCATTAAACCTAACCCTATCTCTTAACCCTAACGCTAGCCCTTACCCTAACGCCTAGATCTAACCCTAAATATAACCTACCGCCTAATCCTAACCTTAAGCCCTAATGGTAACTCTAACCCTGAACCCTAAACCTACCCGTAACCCTTAACACTAACCCTATCCGTGAATCTTAAACCTGACCCTAACTATTACCCGCACCCAAGCATTTAACCCTGACCCTAACCCTAATCCTTAATGATAACCCTATCACTAAACCCTCACCCTAAGCCGAACACTTAACCCTAATCCTATCCCTTAACCCTAACCCTAACCTAACCCTAACCCTAACCCTAACCCCTAACCCTAACCCTAACCCCTAACCCTAACTCTAACCCCTAACCCCAACCTCAACCCCAACCC
>NW_027182881.1:185000-192500 GCF_041146395.1 Eulemur rufifrons
CTAATCCCTAACCCTAAGCCCTCACCCTAACACTAAAGTTCATCCTTAACCCTAACCATAATCCTAACCCTAAATCTAATTCTCAGACTTCTTGCTTTCTTAGAGTTTAGAAAGCCTGCAATCCTCCCATGCCATGCGTGAAAGGAGGCTCTACCACTGCGTCCTGCATGAAACCCACGGGCCCATACCCAGGGTATGATAGAGTGGTTTCCCGGGTACAATCCCAGCCCGCTAAACTCCCCCTGCCCGCCTAATGCAGACAGGGCCCGTACGCTAAGCATAAACAATACCTTTAACAGATAACCCTAACCCTGAACATAACACCCA
The DNA here is from genome assembly GCF_041146395.1 of Eulemur rufifrons. Lineage (NCBI taxonomy): Eukaryota > Metazoa > Chordata > Mammalia > Primates > Lemuridae > Eulemur > Eulemur rufifrons. The sequence continues at coordinate 185,328 of NW_027182881.1, forward strand.
ACCCTGTTCCTATTTCTCCCCTTAACACGTAAACCGCACCGTGCGCCTAACTTTAACCTCTTATCCTAACGTTAATGCATAACCCATTTCCTGAGAACAACCCCTATCCCATAATTCTAACCCTATCTCCTAGTCATCACTGTGACACCTAATCCCTAACCCTAATTCTAAACCGCTAACCCTAACCGTAACCCTACCTACAACCCTAACACTGACAGTAACCCTTACTTCTAACCCCAACGCTATGCCTAACAAAAACCCTAACCATTGACCCTATCCCTTCACCCTAACCCCTAAGCTTTACCCTAACCCTTAACCCTAATCCTAATCCTAACCATTAAACCTAACCCTAGCTCTTAAAGCTAACCCTAAACCTTACCCTCACGACTAGACCTAAACCTGACACTAACCTAACACCTAACCCTAACCAGAACCCCTAAAGCTAACCCTGAACCCTATCCCTAACCCTAGCAGTAAACTTTAACCCTAAACCTAAGCCCAACCCGTAACCCTAATCCTATCATTTTACCCTAAAACTAACCCCTAAACCTAACCCCTATACCTCACCCTAACTCTAACCCCAATCCTAATTCTAACCATACCCCTTCATAAAACACTAACTCCTAACCGCTAACCCTAACACTAACCAAAAACCCTAATCACTAATCCCTAACCCTAACGCTTAACCTTTACCCTAACCGTTAACCCTCACCCTAAATCTTAACACTGACCCTAACCTTAACCTTTAACTCTAAGCCTAACCCTTAACCCTACGGTAAGGAAGACCCTTAATGCTAATGGGATCCCTTATCCCTAACCCTAACACTACAGCTAAAAATAACCCTAACCTTGGATCCTTAAACCTAACCCCTAACACTTACTTTAACCCCAAACCCTAACCCTAAGCCTAAGCATTAAACCTAAACCTATCTCTTAACCCTAACGCTAGCCCTTACCCTAACGCCTAGATCTAACCCTAAATCTAACCTACCGCCTAATCCTAACCTTAAGCCCTAATGCTAACTCTAACCCTGAACCCTAAACCTACCCGTAACCCTTAACACTAACCCTATCCGTGAACCTTAACCCTGACCCTAAACATTACCCGCACCCAAGCATTTAACCCTGACCCTACCCCTAATCCTTAATGATAACCCTAACACTAAACCCTAACCCTAAGCCCAACACTTATCCCTAATCCTATCCCTTAACCCTAACCCTAACCCTAATGCTACCCCCTAAACATAACCCTAACCGTGACCAGTAAACCTAACCCTAACCTCTAACACAAACCATAGCACATAACTCTAACCCTAAAACTAACCCTAACCCTAACCCTAACCCTAAACCCTAACTCTTAACCTTAACCCTAAGCGTTAACTCTCACGCTAACCTTTAATCCTAACCCTAATCCTAATCTTCAACCCTAAACCTAACTCTTAACCCTAACCCTGTACCAAACCCTAACCCCTCATCTTACCCTAACCGTAAACCTCAACCCTAAACCAAAGTGTAACCGTTAAACCTAAGAGTAACCTTTAACCCTAACCCTAATCCCTAACCCTAAGCCCTCACCCTAACACTAAACTTCATCCTTAACCCTAACCAGAATCCTAACCCTAAATCTAATTCTCAGACTTCTTGCTTTCTTAGAGTTTAGAAAGCCTGCAATCCTCCCATGCCATGCGTGAAAGGAGGCTCTACCACTGTGTCCTGCATGAAACCCACGGGCCCATACCCAGAGTATGATAGAGTGGGTTCCCGGGTACAATCACAGCCCCCTAAACTCCCCCCGCCCGCCTAATGCAGACAGGGCCCGTGCGCTAAGCATAAACAATACCTTTAACAGATAACCCTAACCCTGAACGTAACACCCAACCCTGTTCCTATTTCTCCCCTTAACACGTAAACCTCACCGTGCGCCTAACTTTAACCTCTTATCCTAACGTTAATGCATAACCCATTTCCTGAGAACAACCCCTATCCCATAATTCTAACCCTATCTCCTAGTCATCACTGTGACACCTAATCCCTAACCCTAATTCTGAACCGCTAACCCTAACCGTAACCCTACCTACAACCCTAACACTGACAGTAACCCTTACTTCTAAGCCCAACGCTATGCCTAACAAAAACCCTAACCCTTGACCCTAACCCCTAAGCCTTACCCTAACCCTTAACCCTAATCCTAATCCTAACCATTAAACATAACCCTAGCTCTTAAAGCTAACCCTAAATCTTACCCTCACGACCAGACCTAACCCTGACACTAACCTAACACCTAACCCTAACCAGAACCCCTAAAGCTAACCCTGAACCCTATCCCTAACCCTAGCAGTAAACTTTAACCCTATACCTAAGCCCAACCCGTAACCCTAGTCCTATCCTTTTACCCTAAAACTAACCCCTAAACCTAACCCCTATACCTCACCCTAACTCTAACCCCAATCCTGAATCTAACCATACCCCTTCATAAAACACTAACTCCTAACCGCTAACCCTAACACTAACCAAAAACCCTAATCAATAATCCCTAACCCTAACGCTTAACCTTTACCCTAACCGTTAACCCTCACCCTAAATCTTAACCCTGACCCTAACCTTAACCTTTAACTCTAAGCCTAACCCTTAACCCTACAGGAAGTAGGACCCTTAATGCTAATGGGATCCCTTATCCCTAACCCTAACACTACAGCTAAAAATAACCCTAACCTTGGATCCTTAAACCTAACCCCTAACACTTACTTTAACCCCAAACCCTAACCCTAATCCTAAGCATTAAACCTAACCCTATCTCTTAACCCTAACGCTAGCCCTTACCCTAACGCCTAGATCTAACCCTAAATCTAACCTACCGCCTAATCCTAACCTTAAGCCTAATGCTAACACTAACCCTGAACCCTAACCTACCCGTAACCCTTAACACTAACCCTATCCGTGAACCTTAACCCTGACCCTAACCATTACCCGCACCCAAGCATTTAACCCTGATTCTAACCCTAATCCTTAATGATAAACCTAACACTAAGCCCTAACCCTAAGCCCAACACTTAACCCTAATCCTATCCCTTAACCCTAACCCTAACCCTAATGCTACCCCCTAAACGTAACCCTAACCGTGACCAGTAAACCTAACCCTCACCTCTAACACAAACCATAGCACATAACTCTAACCCTAAAACTAACCCTAACCCTAACCCTAAACCCTAACTCTTAACCTTAACCCTAAGCGTTAACTCTCACGCTAACCTTTAATCCTAACCCTAATCCTAATCTTCAACCCTAAACCTAACACTTAACCCTAACCCTGTACCAAAACCCCTAACCCCTCATCTTAACCCTAACCTTAAACCTCAACCCTAAACCAAAGTGTAAACGTTAAACCTAAGAGTAACCTTTAACCCTAACCCTAATCCCTAACCCTAAGCCCTCACCCTAACACTAAACTTCATCCTTAACCCTAACCAGAATCCTAACCCTAAATCTAATTCTCAGACTTCTTGCTTTCTTAGAGTTTAGAAAGCCTGCAATCCTCCCATGCCATGCGTCAAAGGAGGCTCTACCACTGTGTCCTGCATGAAACCCACGGGCCCATACCCAGAGTATGATAGAGTGGGTTCCCGGGTACAATCACAGCCCCCTAAACTCCCCCCGCCCGCCTAATGCAGACAGGGCCCGTGCGCTAACCATAAACAATTACCTTTAACAGATAACCCTAACCCTGAACATAACACCCAACCCTGTTCCTATTTCTCCCCTTAACACGTAAACCTCACCGTGCGCCTAACTTTAACCTCTTATCCTAACGTTAATGCATAACCCATTTCCTGAGAACAACCCCATCCCATAATTCTAACCCTATCTCCTAGTCATCACTGTGACACCTAATCCCTAACCCTAATTCTAAACCGCTAACCCTAACCGTAACCCTACCTACAACCCTAACACTGACAGTAACCCTTACTTCTAACCCCAACGCTATGCCTAACAAAAACCCTAACCCTTGACCCTAACCCTTCACACTAACCCCTAAGCCTTACCCTAACCCTTAACCCTAATCCTAATCCTAACCATTAAACCTAACCCTAGCTCTTAAAGCTAAACCTAAACCTTACCCTCACGACTAGACCTAACCCTGACACTAACCTAACACCTAACCCTAACCAGAACCCCTAAAGCTAACCCTGAACCCTATCCCTAACCCTAGCAGTAAACTTTAACCCTAAACCTAAGCCCAACCCGTAACCCTAGTCCTATCCTTTTACCCTAAAACTAACTCCTAAACCTAACCCCTATACCTCACCCTAACTCTAACCCCAATCCTAATTCTAACCATACCCCTTCATAAAACACTAACTCCTAACCGCTAACCCTAACACTAACCAAAAACCCTAATCACTAATCCCTAACCCTAACGCTTAACCTTTACCCTAACCGTTAACCCTCACCCTAAATCTTAACACTGACCCTAACCTTAACCTTTAACTCTAAGCCTAACCCTTAACCCTACAGTAAGGAAGACCCTTAATGCTAATGGGATCCCTTATCCCTAACCCTAACACTACAGCTAAAAATAACCCTAACCTTGGATCCTTAAACCTAACCCCTAACACTTACTTTAACCCCAAACCCTAACCCTAATCCTAAGCATTAAACCTAACCCTATCTCTTAACCCTAACGCTAGCCCTTACCCTAACGCCTAGATCTACCCTAAATCTAACCTACCGCCTAATCCTAACCTTAAGCCCTAATGCTAACACTAACCCTGAACCCTAAACCTACCCGTAACCCTTAACACTAACCCTATCCGTGAACCTTAACCCTGAACCTAACCATTACCCGACCCAAGCACTTAACCCTGATTCTAACCCTAATCCTTAATGATAAACCTAACACTAAACCCTAACCCTAAGCTCAACACTTAACCCTAATCCTATCCCTTAACCCTAACCCTAACCCTAATGCTACCCCCTAAACGTAACCCTAACCGTGACCAGTAAACCTAACCCTAACCTCTATCACAAACCATAGCACATAACTCTAACCCTAAAACTAACCCTAACCCTAACCCTAAACCCTAACTCTTAACCTTAACCCTAAGCATTAACTCTCACGCTAACCTTTAATCCTAACCCTAATCCTAATCTTCAACCCTAAACCTAACACTTAACCCTAACCCTGTACCAAACCCTAACCCCTCATCTTAACCCTAACCGTAAACCTCAACCCTAAACCAAAGTGTAACCGTTAAACCTAAGAGTAACCTTTAACCCTAACCCTAATCCCTAACCCTAAGCCCTCACCCTAACACTAAACTTCATCCTTAACCCTAACCAGAATCCTAACCCTAAATCTAATTCTCAGACTTCTTGCTTTCTTAGAGTTTAGAAAGCCTGCAATCCTCCCATGCCATGCGTGAAAGGAGGCTCTACCACTGTGTCCTGCATGAAACCCACGGGCCCATACCCAGAGTATGATAGAGTGGGTTCCCGGGTATAATCCCAGCCCCCTAAACTCCCCCCGCCCGTCTAATGCAGACAGGGCCCGTGCGCTAAGCATAAACAATACCTTTAACAGATAACCCTAACCCTGAACATAACACCCAACCCTGTTCCTATTTCTCCCCTTAACACGTAAACCTCACCGTGCGCCTAACTTTAACCTCTTATCCTAACGTTAATGCTTAACCCATTTCCTGAGAACAACCCCTATCCCATAATTCTAACCCTATCTCCTAGTCATCACTGTGACACCTAATCCCTAACCCTAATTCTAAACCGCTAACCCTAACCGTAACCCTACCTACAACCCTAACACTGACAGTAACCCTTACTTCTAACCCCAACGCTATGCCTAACAAAAACCCTAACCCTTCACCCTAACCCCTAAGCCTTACCCTAACCCTTAACCCTAATCATAATCCTAACCATTAAACCTAACCCTAGCTCTTAAAGCTAACCCTAAACCTTACCCTCACGACTAGACCTAACCCTGACACTAACCTAACACCTAACCCTAACCAGAACCCCTAAAGCTAACCCTGAACCCTATCCCTAACCCTACCAGTAAACTTTAACCCTAAACCTAAGCCCAACCCGTAACCCTAATCCTATCCTTTTACCCTAAAACTAACCCCTAAACCTAACCCCTATACCTCACCCTAACTCTAACCCCATCCTGAATCTAACCATACCCCTTCATAAAACACTAACTCCTAACCGCTAACCCTAACACTAACCAGAAACCCTAATCAATAATCCTTAACCCTAACGCTTAACCTTTACCCTAACCGTTAACCCTCACCCTAAATCTTAACCCTGACCCTAACCTTAACCTTTAACTCTAAGCCTAACCCTTAACACTACAGGAAGTAGGACCCTTAATGCTAATGGGATCCCTTATCCCTAACCCTAACACTACAGCTAAAAATAACCCTAACCTTGGATCCTGACACCTAACCCCTAACACTTACTTTAACCCCAAACCCTAACCCTAATCCTAAGCATTAAACCTAATCCTATCTCTTAACCCTAACGCTAGCCCTTACCCTAACGCCTAGATCTACCCTAAATCTAACCTACCGCCTAATCCTAACCTTAAGCCCTAATGCTAACACTAACCCTGAACCCTAAACCTACCCGTAACCCTTAACACTAACCCTATCCGTGAACCTTCACCCTGACCCTAACCATTACCCGCACCCAAGCATTTAACCCTGACCCTAACCCTAATCCTTAATGCTAACAATAACACTAAACCCTAACCCTAAGCCCAACACTTATCCCTAATCCTATCCCTTAACCCTAACCCTAACCCTAATGCTACCCCCTAAACGTAACCCTAACCATGACCAGTAAACCTAACCGTAACCTCTACCACAAACCATAGCACATAACTCTAACCCTAATACTAACAGTAACCCTAACCCTAACCGTAAACCCTAACTCTTAACCTTAACCCGAAGCGTTAACTCTCACGCTAACCTTTAATCCTAACCGTAATCCTAATCTTCAACCCTAAACCTAACACTTAACCCTAACCCTGTTCCAAACCCTAACTCCTCATCTTAAACCTAACCGTAAACCTCAACCCTAAACCAAAGTGTAACCGTTAAACCTAAGAGTAACCTTTAACCCTAACCCTATTACCTAACCCAAAGCCCTCAACCTAAC
>NW_027182881.1:202500-205000 GCF_041146395.1 Eulemur rufifrons
CGTGAACCTTAACCCTGACCCTAACCATTACCCGCACCCAAGCATTTAACCCTGACCCTACCCCTAATCCTTAATGATAACCCTAACACTAAACCCTCACCCTACTCCCAACACTCAACCCTAATCCTGTCCCTTAACCCTAACCCTAATGCTAACCCCTAAACGTAACCCTCACCGTGACCAGTAAACCTAAACCTAACCTCTAACACAAACCATAGCACATAACTCTAACCCTAAAACGAACCCTAAACCTAACCCTAACCCCTAACTCTTAAGCTTAACACTAAGCGTTAACTCTCACGCTAACCTTTAATCCTAACCCTAATCCTAATCTTCAACCCTAAACCTAACACTTAACCCTAACCCTGTACCAAACACTAACCCCTCATCTTAACCCTAACCGTAAACCTCAACCCTAAAAAAAAGTGTAACCGTTAAACCTAAGAGTAACGTTTAACCCTAACCCTAAGCCCTAACCCTAAGCCCTCACCCTAACACTAAACTTCATCCTTAACCCTAACCAGAATCCTAACCCTAAATCTAATTCTCAGACTTCTTGCTTTCTTAGAGTTTAGAAAGCCTGCAATCCTCCCATGCCATGCGTGAAAGGAGGCTCTACCATTGTGTCCTGCATGAAACCCACGGGCCCATACCCAGAGTATGATAGAGTGGTTTCCCGGGTACAATCCCAGCCCCCTAAACTCCCCCCGCCTGCCTAATGCACACAGGGCCCGTGCGCTAAGCATAAACAATACCTTTAACAGATAACCCTAACCCTGAACATAACACCCAACCCTGTTCCTATTTCTCCCCTTAACACGTAAACCTCACCGTGCGCCTAACTTTAACCTCTTATCCTAACGTTACTGCATAACCCATTTCCTGAGAACAACCCCTATCCCATAATTCTAACCCTATCTCCTAGTCATCACTGTGACACCTAATCCCTAACCCTAATTCTAAACCGCTAACCCTAACCGTAACCCTACCTACAACCCTAACACTGACAGTAACCCTTACTTCTAACCCCAACGCTATGCCTAACAAAAACCCTAACCCTGCACCCTAACCCCTAAGCCTTACCCTAACCCTTAACCCTAATCCTAATCCTAACCATTAAACCTAACCCTAGCTCTTAAAGATAACCCTGAACCTTGCCCTCACGACTAGACCTAACCCTGACACTAACCTAACACCTAACCCTAAGCAGAACCCATAAAGCTTAGCCTGAACCCTATCCCTAACCCTAGCAGTAAACTTTAACCCTAAACCTAAGCCCAACCCGTAACCCTAATCCTATCCTTTTACCCTAAAACTAACCACTAAACCTAACCCCTATACCTCACCCTAACTCTAACCCCAATCCTAATTCTAACCATACCCCTTCATAAAACACTAACTTCTAACCGCTAACCCTAACACTAACCAAAAACCCTAATCACTAATCCCTAACCCTAACGCTTAACCTTTACCCTAACCGTTAACCCTCACCCTAAATCTTAACACTGACCCTAACCTTAACCTTTAACTCTAAGCCTAACCCTTAACCCTACAGTAAGGAAGACCCTTAATGCTAATGGGATCCCTTTTCCGTAACCCTAACACTACAGCTAAAAATAACAGTAACCTTTCATCCTTAAACCTAACCCCTAACACTTACTTTAACCCAAACCCTAACCCTAATCCTAAGCATTAAACCTAACCCTATCTCTTAACCCTAACGCTAGCCCTTACACGAACGCCTAGATCTAACGCTAAATCGAACGTACCGCCTAATCCTAACCTTAAGCCCTAATGCTAACTCTAACACTGTACCCTAAACCTACCCGTAACCCTTAACACTAACCCTATCCGTGAACCTTAACCCTGACCCTAACCATTACCCGCACCCAGGCATTTAACCCTGACCCTACCCCTAGTCCTTAATGATAACCCTAACACTAAACCCTAAACCTAAGGCCAACACTTAACCGTAATCCTATCCCTTAACCCTAACCCTAACCCTAACCCTAATGCTAACCCCTAAACGTAACCCTATCCGTGCCCAATAAACCTAACCCTAACCTCTAACACAAATCATAGCACATAACTCTAACCCTAAAACTAACCCTAACCCTAACCCTAACCATAAACCCTAACTCTTAACCTTAACCCTAAGCGTTAACTTTCACGCTAACCTTTAATCCTAACCCTAATCCTAATCTTCAACCCTAAACCTTACACTTAACCCTAACCCTGTACCAAACCCTAACCGCTCATCTTAACACTAACCGTAAACCTCAACCCTAACCAAAGTGTAACCGTTAAACCTAAGAGTAATCTTTAACCCTAACCCTAATCCCTAACCCTAAGCCTTCACCCTAACACTAAACTTCATCCTTAACCCTAATCATAATCCAACCCTAAATCTGATTCTCAGACTTCTTGCTTTCTTAGAGTTTAGAAAGCCTGCAATCCTCCCATGCCATGCGTGAAAGGAGGCTCTACCACTGTGTCCTGC
>NW_027182881.1:225000-230000 GCF_041146395.1 Eulemur rufifrons
TGAAACCCACGGACCCATACCCAGGGTATGATAGAGTGGTTTCCCGGGTACAATCCCGGCCCGCTAAACTCCCCCCGCCCGCCTAATGCAGACAGGGCCCGTGTGCTAACCATAAACAATACCTTTAACAGATAACCCTAACCCTGAACATAACACCCAACCCTGTTCCTATTTCTCCCCTTAACACGTAAACCTCCCCGTGCGCCTAACTTTAACCTCTTATCCTAACGTTAATGCATAACCCATTTCCTGAGAACAACCGCTATCCCATAATTCTAACCCTATCTCCTAGTCATCACTGTGACACCTAATCCCTAACCCTAATTCTAAACCGCTAACCCTAACCGTAACCCTACCTACAACCCTAACACTGACAGTAACCCTTACTTCTAACCCCAACGCTATGCCTAACAAAAACCCTAACCCTTGACCCTAACCCTTCACCCTAACCCCTAAGCCTTACCCTAAACCTTAACCGTAATCCTAATCCTAACCATTAAACCTAACCCTAGCTCTTAAAGCTAACCCTAAACCTTACCCTCACGACTAGACCTAACCCTGACACTAACCTAACACCTAACCCTAACCAGAACCCCTAAAGCTAAGCCTGAACCCTATCCCTAACCCTAGCAGTAAACTTTAACCCTAAACCTAAGCCCAACCCGTAACCCTAATCCTATCCTTTTACCCTAAAACTAACCCCTAAACCTAACCCCTATACCTCACCCTAACTCTAACCCCAATCCTAATTCTAACCATACCCCTTCATAAAACACTAACTCCTAACCGCTAACCCTAACACTAACCAAAAACCCTAATCACTAATCCCTATCCCTAACGCATAACCTTTACCCTAACCGTTAACCCTCACCCTAAATCTTAACACTGACCCTAACCTTAACCTTTAACTCTAAGCCTAACCCTTAACCCTACAGTAAGGAAGACCCTTAATGCTAATGGGATCCCTTATCCCTAACCCTAACACTACAGCTAAAAATAACCCTAACCTTTGATCCTTAAACCTAACCCCTAACACTTACTTTAACCCCAAACCCTAACCCTAATCCTAAGCATTAAACCTAACCCTATCTCTTAACCCTAACGCTAGTCCTTACCCTAATGCCTAGATCTAACCCTAAATCGAACCTACCGCCTAATCCTAACCTTAAGCCCTAATGCTAACTCTAACCCTGAACCCTAAACCTACCCGTAACCCTTAACACTAACCCTATCCGTGAACCTTAACCCTGACCCTAACCATTACCCGCACCCAAGCATTTAACCCTGACCCTACCCCTAATCCTTAATGATAACCCTAACACTAAACCCTCACCCTACTCCGAACACTTAACCCTAATCCTGTCCCTTAACCCTAACCCTAATGCTAACCCCTAAACGTAACCCAGCAGTCACCAGTAAACCTAACCCTAACCTCTAACACAAACCATAGCACATGACTCTAACCCTAAAACTAACCCTAACCCTAAACCTAACCCTAACCCCTAACTCTTAACCTTAACCCTAAGCGTTAACTCTCACGCTATCCTATAATCCTAACCCTAATCCTAATCTTCAACCCTAAACCTAACACTTAACCCTAACCCTGTACCAAACCCTAACCCCTCATCTTAACCCTAACCGTAAACCTCAACCCTAAACCAAAGTGTAACCGTTAAACCTAAGAGTAACCTTTAACCCTAACCCTAAGCCCTAACCCTAAGCCCTCACCCTAACACTAAACTTCATCCTTAACCCTAACCATAATCCTAACCCTAAATCTAATTCTCAGACTTCTTGCTTTCTTAGAGTTTAGAAAGCCTGCAATCCTCCCATGCCATGCGTCAAAGGAGGCTCTACCACTGTGTCCTGCATGAAACCCACAGGCCCATACCCAGAGTATGATAGAGTGGGTTCCCGGGTACAATCCCAGCCCCCTAAACTCCCCCCGCCCGCCTAATGCAGACAGGGCCCGTGCGCTAAGCATAAACAAAACCTTTAACAGATAACCCTAACCCTGAACATATCACCCAACCCTGTTCCTATTTCTCCCCTTAACACGTAAACCTCACCGTGCGCCTAACTTTAACCTCTTATCCTAACGTTAATGCATAACCCATTTCCTGAGAACAACCCCTATCCCATAATTCTAACCCTATCTCCTAGTCATCACTGTGACACCTAATCCCTAACCCTAATTCTAAACCGGTAACCCTAACCGTAACCCTACCTACAACCCTAACACTGACAGTAACCCTTACTTCTAACCCCAACGCTATGCCTAACAAAAACCCTAACCCTGCACCCTAACCCCTAAGCCTTACCCTAACCCTTAACCCTAATCCTAATCCTAACCATTAAACCTAACCCTAGCTCTTAAAGATAACCCTGAACCTTGCCCTCACGACTAGACCTAACCCTGACACTAACCTAACACCTAACCCTAAGCAGAACCCCTAAAGCTAAGCCTGAACCCTATCCCTAACCCTAGCAGTAAACTTTAACCCTAAACCTAAGCCCAACCCGTAACCCTAATCCTATCCTTTTAACCTAAAACTAACCCCTAAACCTAACCCCTATACCTCACCCTAACTCTAACCCCAATCCTAATTCTAACCATACCCCTTCATAAAACACTAACTCCTAACCGCTAACCCTAACACTAACCAAAAACCCTAATCACTAATCCCTAACCCTAACGCTTAACCTTTACCCTAACCGTTAACCCTCACCCTAAATCTTAACACTGACCCTAACCTTAACCTTTAACTCTAAGCCTAACCCTTAACCCTACAGTAAGGAAGACCCTTAATGCTAATGGGATCCCTTTTCCGTAACCCTAACACTACAGCTAAAAATAACAGTAACCTTTCATCCTTAAACCTAACCCCTAACACTTACTTTAACCCCAAACCCTAACCCTAATCCTAAGCATTAAACCTAACCCTATCTCTTAACCCTAACGCTAGCCCTTACCCTAACGCCTAGATCTAACCCTAAATCGAACCTACCGCCTAATCCTAACCTTAAGCCCTAATGCTAACTCTAACCCTGAACCCTAAACCTACCCGTAACCCTTAACACTAACCCTATCCGTGAACCTTAACCCTGACCCTAACCATTACCCGCACCCAGGCATTTAACCCTGACCCTACCCCTAGTCCTTAATGATAACCCTAACACTAAACCCTAACCCTAAGGCCAACACTTAACCGTAATCCTATCCCTTAACCCTAACCCTAACCCTAACCCTAATGCTAACCCCTAAACGTAACCCTAACCGTCACCAGTAAACCTAACCCTAACCTCTAACACAAACCATAGCACATAACTCTAACCCTAAAACTAACCCTAACCCTAACCCTAACCCTAAACCCTAACTCTTAACCTTAACCCTAAGCGTTAACTCTCACGCTATCCTATAATCCTAACCCTAATCCTAATCTTCAACCCTAAACCTTACACTTAACCCTAACCCTGTACCAAACCCTAACCCCTCATCTTAACCCTAACCGTAAACCTCAACCCAAAACCAAAGTGTAACCGTTAAACCTAAGAGTAACCTTTAACCCTAACCCTAAGCCCTAACCCTAAGCCCTCACCCTAACACTAAACTTCATCCTTAACCCTAACCATAATCCTAACCCTAAATCTAATTCTCAGACTTCTTGCTTTCTTAGAGTTTAGAAAGCCTGCAATCCTCCCATGCCATGCGTGAAAGCAGGGTCTACCACTGTGTCCTGTATGAAACCCACGGACCCATACCCAGAGTATGATAGAGTGGGTTCCCGGGTAAAATTCCAGCCCCCAAAACTCCTCCCCGCCCGCCTAATGCAGAGAGGGCCCGTGCGCTAAGCATAAACAATACCTTTAACTGATAACCCTAATCCTGAACATAACACCCAACCCTGTTCCTATTTCTCCCCTTAACACGTAAACCTCACCGTGCGCCTAACTTTAACCTCTTATCCTAACGTTAATGCATAACCCATTTCTTGAGAACAACCCCTATCCCATAATTCTAACCCTATCTCCTAGTCATCACTGTGACACCTAATCCCTAACCCTAATTCTAAACCGCTAACCCTAACCGTAACCCTACCTACAACCCTAACACTGACAGTAACCCTTACTTCTAACCCCAACGCTATGCCTAACAAAAACCCTAACCCTTGACCCTAACCCTTGACCCTAACCCCTAAGCCTTGCCCTAAACCTTAACCCTAATCCTAATCCTAACCATTAACCGTAACCCTAGCTCTTAAAGCTAACCCTAAACCTTACCCTCACGACTAGACCTAACCCTGACACTAACCTAACACCTAACCCTAACCAGAACCCCATAAGCTAACCCTGAACCCTATCCCTAACCCTAGCAGTAAACTTTAACCCTAAACCTAAGCCCAACCCGTAACCCTAATCCTATCCTTTTACCCTAAAACTAACCCCTAAACCTAACCCCTATACCTCACCCTAACTCTAACAACAATCCTAATTCTAACCATACCCCTTCATAAAACACTAACTCCTAACCGCTAACCCTAACACTAACCCAAAACCCTAATCACTAACCCCTAACCCTAACGCTTAACCTTTACCCTAACTATTAACCCTCACCCTAAATCTTAACACTGACCATAACCTTAACCTTTAACTCTAAGCCTAACCCTTAATCCTACAGTAAGGAAGACCCTTAATGCTAATGGGATCCCTTATCCCTAACCCTAACACTACAGCTAAAAATAACCCTAACCTTTGATCCTAAAACCTAACCCCTAACACTTACTTTAACCCCAAACCCTAACCCTAATAATAAGCATTAAACCTAACCCTATCTCTTAACCCTAACGCTAGCCCTTACACTAACGCCTAGATCTAACCCTAAATCTAACCTACCGCCTAATACTAACCTTAAGCCCTAATGCTAACTCTAACCCTGAACCCTAAACCTACCCATAACCCTTAACACTAACCCTATCCGTGAACCTTAACCCTGACCCTAA
>NW_027182881.1:235000-240000 GCF_041146395.1 Eulemur rufifrons
CCCCAACGCTATGCCTAACAAAAACCCTAACCCTTGACACTATCCCTTCACCCTAACCCCTAAGCCTTACCCTAACCCTTAACCCTAATCCTAATCCTAACCATTAAACCTAACCCTAGCTCTTAAAGCTAACCCTAAACATTACCCTCACGACTAGACCTAACCCTGACACTAACCTAACACCTGACCCTAACCAGAACCCCTAAAGCTAACCCTGAACCCTATCCCTAACCCTAGCAGTGAACTTTAACCCTAAACCTAAGCCCAACCCGTAACCCTAATCCTATCCTTTTACCCTAAAACTAACCCCTAAACCTAACCCCTATACCTCACCCTAACTCTAACCCCAATTCTAATTCTAACCATACCCCTTCATAAAACACTAACTCCTAACCGCTAACCCTAACACTAACCAAAAACCCTAATCACTAATCCTTAACCCTAACGCTTAACCTGTACCCTAACCGTTAACCCTCACCCTAAATCTTAACACTGACCCTAACCTTAACCTTTAACTCTAAGCCTAACCCTTAACCCTACAGTAAGGAAGACCCTTAATGCTAATGGGATCCCTTATCCCTAACCCTAACACTACAGCTAAAAATAACCCTAACATTTGATCCTTAAACCTAACCCCTAACACTTACTTTAACCACAAACCCTAACCCTAATCCTAAGCATTAAACCTAACCCTATCTCTTAACCCTAACGCTAGGCCTTACCCTAACGCCTAGATCTAACCCTAAATCGAACCTACCGCCTAATCCTAACCTTAAGCCCTAATGCTAACTCTAAACCTGAACCCTAAACCTACCCGTAACCCTTAACACTAACCCTATCCGTGAACCTTAATCCTGACCCTAACCATTACCCGCACCCAAGCATTTAACCCTGACCCTACCCCTAATCCTTAATGATAACCCTAACACTAAACCCTCACCCTACGCCCAACACTTATCCCTAATCCTATCCCTTAACCCTAACCCTAATGCTAACCCCTAAACGTAACCCTCACCGTGACCAGTAAACCTAACCCTAACCTCTAACACAAACCATAGCACTAAACTAACTAAAACTAACCCTGTCCCTAACCCTAACCCCAAACCCTAACCCTTAACCTTAACCCTAAGCGTTAACTCTCACGCTAACCTTTAATCCTAACCCTAATCCTAATCTTCAACCCTAAACCTAACACTTAACCCTAACCCTGTACCAAACCCTAACCACTCATCTTAACCCTAACCGTAAACCTCAACCCTAAACCAAAGTGTAACCGTTAAACCTAAGAGTAACCTTTAACCCTAACCCTAAGCCCTAACCCTAAGCCCTCACCCTAACACTAAACTTCATCCTTAACCCTAACCATAATCCTAACCCTAAATCTAATTCTCAGACTTCTTGCTTTCTTAGAGTTTAGAAAGCCTGCAATCCTCCCATGCCATGCGTCAAAGGAGGCTCTACCACTGTGTCCTGCATGAAACCCACGGGCCCATACCCAGAGTATGATAGAGTGGGTTCCCGGGTACAATCCCAGCCCCCTAAACTCCCCCCACCCGCCTAATGCAGACAGGGCCCGTGCACTAAGCATAAACAATACCTTTAACAGATAACCCTAACCCTGAACATAACACCCAACCCTGTTCCTATTTCTCCCCTTAACACGTAAACCTCACCGTGCGCCTAACTTTAACCTCTTATCCTAACGTTAATGCATAACCCATTTCCTGGGAACAACCCCTATCCCATAATTCTAACCCTATCTCCTAGTCATCACTGTGACACCTAATCCCTAACCCTAATTCTAAACCGCTAACCCTAACCGTAACCCTACCTACAACCCTAACACTGACAGTAACCCTTACTTCTAACCCCAACGCTATGCCTAACAAAAAACCTAACCCTTGACCCTAACCCTTCACCCTCACCCCTAAGCCTTACCCTAACCCTTAACCCTAATCCTAATCCTAACCATTAAACCTAACCCTAGCTCTTAAAGCTAACCCTAAACCTTACCCTCACGACTAGACCTAACCCTGACACTAACCTAACACCTGACCCTAACCAGACCCCTAAAGCTAACCCTGAACCCTATCCCTAACCCTAGCAGTAAACTTTAAACCTAAACCTAAGCCCAACCGGTAACCCTAATCCTATCCATTTACCCTAAACCTAACCCCTATACCTCACCCTAACTCTAACCCCAATCCTAATTCTAACCATACCCCTTCATAAAACACTAACTCCTAACCGCTAACCCTAACACTAACCAAAAACCCTAATCACTAATCCCTAACCCTAACCCTTAACCTTTACCCTAACTGTTAACCCTCACCCCAAATCTTAACACTGACCCTAACCTTAACCTTTAACTCTAAGCCTAACCCTTAACCCTACAGTAAGGAAGACCCTTAATGCTAATGGGATCCCTTATCCCTAACCCTAACACTACAGCTAAAAATAACCCTAACCTTTGATCCTTAAACCTAACCCCTAACACTTACTTTAACCCCAAACCCTAACCCTAATCCTAAACATTAAACCTAACCCTATCTCTTAACCCTAACGCTAGCCCTTACCCGAACGCCTAGATGTAACCCTAAATCGAACCTACCGCCTAATCCTAACCTTAAGCCCTAATGCTAACTCTAACCCTGAACCCTAAACCTACCCGTAACCCTTAACACTAACCCTATCCATGAACCTTAACCCTGACCCTAACCATTACCCGCACCCAGGCATTTAACCCTGACCCTACCCCTAGTCCTTAATGATAACCCTAACACTAAACCCTAACCCTAAGGCCAACACTTAACCGTAATCCTATCCCTTAACCCTAACCCTAACCCTAACCCTAATGCTAACCCCTAAACGTAACCCGAACCGTGAACAGTAAACCTAACCCTAACCTCTAACACAAACCATAGCACATAACTCTAACCCTAAAACTAACCCTAACCCTAACCCTAACCCTAAACCCTAACTCTTAACCTTAACCCTAAGCGTTAACTCTCACGCTATCCTATAATCCTAACCCTAATCCTAATCTTCAACCCTAAACCTTACACTTAACCCTAACCCTGTACCAAACCCTAACCCCTCATCTTAACCCTAACCGTAAACCTCAACCCTAAACCAAAGTGTAACCGTTAAACCTAAGACTAACCTTTAACCCTAACCCTAATCACTAACCCTAAGCCCTCACCCTAACACTAAAATTCATCCTTAACCCTAACCATAATCCTAACCCTAAATCTAATTCTCAGACTTCTTGCTTTCTTAGAGTTTAGAAAGCCTGCAATCCTCCCATGCCATGCGTGAAAGGAGGCTCTACCACTGTGTCCTGTATGAAACCCACGGACCCATACCCAGAGTATGATAGAGTGGGTTCCCGGGTACAAACCTAGCCCCCAAAACTCCCCCCCGCCCGCCTAATGCAGACAGGGCCCATGCGCTAAGCATAAACAATACCTTTAACAGATAACCCTAACCCTGAACATAACACCCAACCCTGTTCCTATTTCTCCCCTTAACACGTAAACCTCACCGTGCGCCTAACTTTAACCTCTTATCCTAACGTTAATGCATAACCCATTTCCTGAGAACAACCCCTATCCCATAATTCTAACCCTATCTCCTAGTCATCACTGTGACACCTAATCCCTAACCCTAATTCCAAACCGCTAACCCTAACCGTAACCCTACCTACAACCCTAACACTGACAGTAACCCTTACTTCTAACCCCAACGCTATGCCTCACAAAAACCCTAACCCTTGACCCTAACCCTTGACCATAACCCCTAAGACTTACCCTAACCCTTAACCCTAATCCTAATCGTAAACATTAAACCTAACCCTAGCTCTTAAAGCTAACCCTAAACCTTACCCTCACGACTAGACCTAACCCTGACACTAACCTAACACTTAACCCTCACCAGAACCCCTAAAGCTAACCCTGAACCCTATCCCTAACACTAGTAGTAAACTTTAACCCTAAACCTAAGCCCAACCCGTACCCCTAATCCTATCCTTTTACCCTAAAACTAACCCCTAAACCTAACCCCTAAACCTCACCCTAACTCTAACCCCAATCCTAATTCTAACCATACCCCTTCATAAAACACTAACCGCTAACCCTAACACTAACCAGAAACCCTAATCACTAATCCCTAACCCTAACGCTTAACCTTTACCCTAACCGTTAACCCTCACCCTAAATCTTAACACTGACCCTAACCTTAACCTTTAAGTCTAAGCCAAACCCTTAACCCTACAGTAAGGAAGACCCTTAATGCTAATGGGATCCCTTATCCCTAACCCTAACACTACAGCTAAAAATAACCCTAACCTTGGATCCTTAAACCTAACCCCTAACACTTACTTTAACCCCAAACCCTAACCCTAATCCTAAGCATTAAACCTAACCCTATCTCTTAACCCTAACCCTAGCCCTTACCCTAACGCCTAGATCTAACCCTAAATCTAACCTACCGCCTAATCCTAAACTTAAGTCCTAATGCTAACTCTAACCCTGAACCCTAAACCTACCAGTAACCCTTAAAACTAACCCTATCCGTGAACGTTAACCCTGACCCTAACCATTACCCGCACCCAAGAATTTAACCCTGACCCTAACCCTAATCCTTAATGCTAACCCTACCACTAAACCCTAACCCTAAGCCCAACACTTAACCCTAATCCTATCCCTTAACCCTAACCCTAACCCTAATGCTAACCCTTAAACGTAACCCTAACCGTCACCAGTAAACCTAACCCTAACCGCTAACACAAACCATAGCACATAACTCTAACCCTAAAACTAACACTAACCCTAAACCTAACCCTAAACCCTAACTCTTAACCTTAACCCTAAGCGTTAACTCTCACGCTAACCTTTAATCCTAACCCTAATCCTATCTTCAACACTAAACCTAATACATAACTCTAACGCTGTACCAAACCCTAACCCCTCATCTTAACCCTAACCGTAAACCTCAACCCT
>NW_027182881.1:277500-280000 GCF_041146395.1 Eulemur rufifrons
GCAGTAAACTTTAACCCTAAACCTAAGCCCAACCCGTAACCCTAATCCTATCCTTTAACCCTAAAACTAACCCCTAAACCTAACCCCTATACCTCACCCTAACTCTAACCCCAATCCTAATTCTAACCATACCCCTTCATAAAACACTAACTCCTAACCGCTAACCCTAACACTAACCAAAAATCCTAATCACTAATCCCTAACCCTAACGCTTAACCTTTACCCTAACTGTTAACCCTCACTCTAAATCTCAACACTGATCCTAACCTTAACCTTGAACTCTAAGCATAACCCTTAATCCTACAGTAAGGAACACCCTTAATGCTAATGGGATCCCTTATCCCTAACCCTAACACTACAGCTAAAAATAACCCTAACCTTTGATCCTTAAACCTAACCCCTAACACTTACTTTAACCCCAATCCCTAACCCTAATCCTAAGCATTAAACCTAACCCTATCTCTTAACCCTAACGCTAGCCCTTACCCTAACGCCTAGATCTAACCCTAAGTCTAACCTACCGCCTAATCCTAACCTTAAGCCCTAATGCTAACTCTAACCCTGAACCCTAAACCTACCCGTAACTCTTAACACTAACCCTATCCGTGAACCTTAACCCTGACCCTAACCATTAACCGCACCCAAGCATTTAACCCTGACCCTAACCCTAATCTTTAATGCTAACCCTAACACTAAACCCTAACCTTAAGCCCAACACTTATCCCTAATCCTATCCCTTATCCCTAACCCTAACCCTAATGCTACCCCCTAAACGTAACCCTAACCGTGACCAGTAAACCTAACCCTAACCTCTAACACAAAGCGTAGCTCATAACTCCAACCCTAAAACTAACCCTAACCCAAACCCTAACCCTAAACCCTAACTCTTAACCTTAAACCTAAGCGTTAACTCTCACGCTAAACTTTAATCCTAACCCTAATCCTAATCTTCAACCCTAAACCTCACACTTAACCCTAACCCTGTACCAAACCCTAACCCCTCATCTTAAACCTAACGGTAAATCTCAACCCTATACCAAAGTGTAACCATTAAAACTAAGAGTAACCTTTAACCCTAACCCTAATCCCTAACCCTAAGCCCTCACCCTAACACTAAACTTCATCCTTAACCCTAACCAGAATCCTAACCCTAAATCTAATTCTCAGACTTCTTGCTTTCTTAGAGTTTAGAAAGCCTGCAATCCTCCCATGCCATGCGTGAAAGGAGGCTCTACCTCTGCGTCCTGCATGAAACCCACGGGCTCATACCCAGAGTATGATAGAGTGGGTTCCCGGGTACAATCCCAGTCCTCTAAACTCCCCCCGCCCGCCCAATGCAGACAGGGCCCGTGCGCTAAGCATAAACAATACCTTTAACAGATAACCCTAACCCTGAACATAACACCCAACCCTGTTCCTATTTCTCCCCTTAACACGTAAACCTCACCGTGCGTCTAACTTTAACCTCTTATCCTAACGTTAATGCATAACCCATTTCCTGAAAACAACCCCTATCCCATAATTCTAACCCTATCTCCTAGTCATCACTGTGACACCTAATCCCTAACCCTAATTCTAAACCGCTAACCCTAACCGTAACCCTACCTACAACCCTGACACTGACAGTAACCCTTACTTCTAACCCCAAAGCTATGCCTAACAAAAACCCTAAACCTTCACCCTAACCCCTAAGCCTTACCCTAACCCTTAACCCTAATCCTAATCCTAACCATTAAACCTAACCCTAGCTCTTAAAGCTAACCCTAAACCTTACCCTCACGACTAGACCTAACCCTGACACTAACCTAACACCTAACCCTAAACAGAACCCCTAAAGCTAACCCTGAACCCTATCCCTAACCCTACCAGTAAACTTTAACCCTAAACCTAAGCTCAACCAGTAACCCTAATCCTATCCTTTTACCCTAAAACTAACCCCTAAACCTAACCCCTATACCTCACCCTAACTCTAACCCCAATCCTAATTCTAACCATACCCCTTCATAAAACACTAACTCCTAACCGCTAACCCTAACACTAACCAAAAATCCTAATCACTAATCCCTAACCCTAACGCTTAACCTTTACCCTAACCGTTAACCCTAACCCTAAATCTTAACCCTGACCCTAACCTGAACCTTTAACTCTAAGCCTAACCCTTAACCCTACAGTAAGGAAGACCCTTAATGCTAATGGGATCCCTTATCCCTAACCCTAACACTACAGCTAAAAATAACCCTAACCTTGGATCCTTAAACCCAACCCCTAACACTTACTTTAACCCCAAACCCTAACCCTAATCCTAAGCATTAAACCTAATCCTATCTCTTAACCCTAACGCTAGCCCTTACCCTAAGGCCTAGATCTAACCCTAAATAAAACCTACCGCCTAATCCTAACCTTAAGCCCTAATGGTAACTCTAACCCTGAACCCTAAACCTACCCGTAACCCTTAACACTAACCCTATCCGTGAACCTTAACCCTGACCCTAACTATTTC
>NW_027182881.1:285000-287500 GCF_041146395.1 Eulemur rufifrons
AATCTTTAATGCTAACCCTAACACTAAACCCTAACCTTAAGCCCAACACTTATCCCTAATCCTATCCCTTATCCCTAACCCTAACCCTAATGCTACCCCCTAAACGTAACCCTAACCGTGACCAGTAAACCTAACCTTAACCTCTAACACAAAGCGTAGCTCATAACTCCAACCCTAAAACTAACCCTAACCCAAACCCTAACCCTAAACCCTAACTCTTAACCTTAAACCTAAGCGTTAACTCTCACGCTAAACTTTAATCCTAACCCTAATCCTAATCTTCAACCCTAAACCTCACACTTAACCCTAACCCTGTACCAAACCCTAACCCCTCATCTTAAACCTAACCGTAAACCTCAACCCTATACCAAAGTGTAACCATTAAAACTAAGAGTAACCTTTAACCCTAACCCTAATCCCTAACCCTAAGCCCTCACCCTAACACTAAACTTCATCCTTAACCCTAACCAGAATCCTAACCCTAAATCTAATTCTCAGACTTCTTGCATTCTTAGAGTTTAGAAAGCCTGCAATCCTCCCATGCCATGCGTGAAAGGAGGCTCTACCTCTGCGTCCTGCATGAAACCCACGGGCTCATACCCAGAGTATGATAGAGTGGGTTCCCGGGTACAATCCCAGTCCTCTAAACTCCCCCCGCCCGCCCAATGCAGACAGGGCCCGTGCGCTAAGCATAAACAATACCTTTAACAGATAACCCTAACCCTGAACATAACACCCAACCCTGTTCCTATTTCTCCCCTTAACACGTAAACCTCACCGTGCGTCTAACTTTAACCTCTTATCCTAACGTTAATGCATAACCCATTTCCTGAAAACAACCCCTATCCCATAATTCTAACCCTATCTCCTAGTCATCACTGTGACACCTAATCCCTAACCCTAATTCTAAACCGCTAACCCTAACCGTAACCCTACCTACAACCCTGACACTGACAGTAACCCTTACTTCTAACCCCAACGCTATGCCTAACAAAAACCCTAAACCTTCACCCTAACCCCTAAGCCTTACCCTAACCCTTAACCCTAATCCTAATCCTAACCATTAAACCTAACCCTAGCTCTTAAAGCTAACCCTAAACCTTACCCTCACGACTAGACCTAACGCTGACACTAACCTAACACCTAACCCTAAACAGAACCCCTAAAGCTAACCCTGAACCCTATCCCTAACCCTACCAGTAAACTTTAACCCTAAACCTAAGCTCAACCCGTAACCCTAATCCTATCCTTTTACCCTAAAACTAACCCCTAAACCTAACCCCTATACCTCACCCTAACTCTAACCCCAATCCTAATTCTAACCATACCCCTTCATAAAACACTAACTCCTAACCGCTAACCCTAACACTAACCAAAAATCCTAATCACTAATCCCTAACCCTAACGCTTAACCTTTACCCTAACCGTTAACCCTAACCCTAAATCTTAACCCTGACCCTAACCTGAACCTTTAACTCTAAGCCTAACCCTTAACCCTACAGTAAGGAAGACCCTTAATGCTAATGGGATCCCTTATCCCTAACCCTAACACTACAGCTAAAAATAACCCTAACCTTGGATCCTTAAACCCAACCCCTAACACTTACTTTAACCCCAAACCCTAACCCTAATCCTAAGCATTAAACCTAATCCTATCTCTTAACCCTAACGCTAGCCCTTACCCTAACGCCTAGATCTAACCCTAAATAAAACCTACCGCCTAATCCTAACCTTAAGCCCTAATGGTAACTCTAACCCTGAACCCTAAACCTACCCGTAACCCTTAACACTAACCCTATCCGTGAACCTTAACCCTGACCCTAACTATTTCCCGCACCCAAGCTATTAACCCTGACCCTAACCCTAATCCTTAATGCTAACCCTAAAACTATACCCTAACCCTAAGCCCAACACTTATCCCTAATCCTATCCCTTAACCTTAACCTTAACCCTAATGCTACCCCATAAACATAACCCTAACCGGGACCAGTAAACCTAACCCTAACCTCTAACACAAACCATAGCACATAACTCTAACCCTAAAACTAACCCTAACCCTAACCCTAACCCTAAACCCTAACTCTTAACCTTAACCCTAAGCGTTAACTCTCACGCTAACCTTTAATCCTAACCCTAATCCTAATCTTCAACCCTAAACCTAACACTTAACCGTAACCCTGTACCAAACACTAACCCCTCATCTAAACCCTAACCGTAAACCTCAACCCTAAACCAAAGTGTAACCGTTAAACCTAAGACTAACCTTTAACCCTAACCCTAAGCCCTCACCCTAACACTAAACTTCATCCTTAACCCTAACCATAATCCTAACCCTAAATCTAATTCTCAGACTTCTTGCTTTCTTAGAGTTTAGAAAGCCTGCAATCCTCCCATGCCATGTGTGAAAGGAGGCTGTACCACTGTGTCCTGCATGAAACCCACGGGCCCATACCCAGGGTATGATAGAGTGGTTTCCCGGGTACAATCCCAGCCCGCTAAA
>NW_027182881.1:305000-320000 GCF_041146395.1 Eulemur rufifrons
ACCCTAACCCCTAACCCTAACCCCAACCCCAACCATAACCCTAACCCCCTAACCCTAACCCTAACCCCTAACCCTAACCCTAACCCCTAACCCTAACCCCTAACCCCTGACCCTGACCCTGACCCTAACCCTAACCCCTAACCCTAACCCTAACCCTAACTCTAACCCTAAACCCTAAACCTACCCGTAACCCTTAACACTAACCCTATCCGTGAACCTTAACCCTGACCCTAACCATTACCCGCACCCAAGCTATTAACCCTGACCCTAACCCTAATCCTTAATGCTAACCCTAACACTAAAACCTAACCCTAAGCCCAACAGTTATCCCTAATCCTATCCCTTAACCTTAACCTAAACCTTAACCCTAATGCTACCCCATAAACGTAACCCTAACCGTGACCAGTAAACCTAACCCTAACCTCTAACACAAACCATAGCACATAACTCTAACCCTAAAACTAACCCTAACCCTAACCCTAACCCTAAACCCTAACTCTTAAACTTAACCCTAAGCGTTAACTCTCACGCTAACCTTTAATCCTAACCCTAATCCTAATCTTCAACCCTAAACCTGACACTTAACCCTAACCCTGTACCAAACACTAACCCCTCATCTAAACCCTAACCGTAAACCTCAACCCTAAACCAAAGTGTAACCGTTAAACCTAAGTCTAACCTTTAACCCTAACCCTAATTCCTAACCCTAAGCCCTCACCCTAACACTAAACTTCATCCTTAGCCCTAACCAGAATCCTAACCCTAAATCAAATTCTCAGACTTCTTGCTTTCTTAGAGTTTAGAAAGCCTGCAATCCTCCCATGCCATTCGTGAAAGGAGGCTCTACCACTGTGTCCTGCATGAAACCCACGGGCCCATACCCAGAGTATGATAGAGTGTGTTCCCGGGTACAATCCCAGCCCCCTAAACTCCCCCCACCCGCCTAATGCAGACAGGGCCCGTGCGCTAAGCATAAACAATACCTTTAACAGATAACCCTAACCCTGAACATAACACCCACCCCTGTTCCTATTTCTCCCCTTAACACGTAAACCTCACCCGTGCGCCTAACTTTAACCTCTTATCCTAACGTTAATGCATAACCCATTTCCTGAGAACAACCCCTATCCCATAATTCTAACCCTATCTCCTAGTCATCACTGTGACACCTAATCCCTAACCCTAATTCTAAACCGCTAACCCTAACCGTAACCCTACCTACAACCCTAACACTGACAGTAACCCTTACTTCTAACCCCAACGCTATGCCTAACAAAAACCCTAACCCTTGACCCTAACCCTTCACCCTAACCCCTAAGCCTTACCCTAACCCTTAACCCTAATCCTAATCCTAACCATTAAACCTAACCCTAGCTCTTAAAGCCCACCCTAAACCTTACCCTCACGACTAGACCTAACCCTGACACTAACCTAACACCTAACCCTAACCAGAACCCCTAAAGCTAAGCCTGAACCCTATCCCTAACCCTAGCAGTAAACTTTAACCCTAAACCTAAGCCCAACCCGTAACCCTAATCCTATCCTTTTACCCTAAAACTAACCCCTAACCCTAACCCCTATACCTCACCCTAACTCTAACCCCAATCCTAATTCTAACCATACCCCTTCATAAAACACTAACTCCTAACCGCTAACCCTAACACTAACCAAAAACCCTAATCACTAATCCCTAACCCTAATGCTTAACCTTTACCCTAACCGTTAACCCTCACCCTAAATCTTAACACTGACCCTAACCTTAACCTTTAACTCTAAGCCTAACCCTTAACCCTACAGTAAGGAAGACCCTTAATGCTAATGGGATCCCTTATCCCTAACCCTAACACTACAGCTAAAAATAACCCTAACCTTGGATCCTTTAACCTAACCCCTAACACTTACTTTAACCCCAAACCCTAACCCTAATACTAAGCATTAAACCTAACCCTATCTCTTAACCCTAACGCTAGCCATCACCCTAACGCCTAGATCTAACCCTAAATCTAACCTACCGCTTAATCCTAACCTTAAGCCCTAATGCTAACACTAACCCTGAACCTTAAACCTACCTGTAACCCTTAACACTAACCCTATCCGTGAACCTAAACCCTGACCCTAACCATTACCCGCACCAAGCATTTAATCCTGACCCTAACCCTAATCCTTAATGCTAAACTTAACACTAAACCCTAACCCTAAGCCCAACACTTAACCCTAATCCTATCCCTTAACCCTAACCCTAACCCTAACCCTAATGCTAACCCCTAAACGTAACCCTAACCGTGACCAGTAAACCTAACCCTAACCTCTAACACAAACCATAGCACATAACTCTAACCCTAAAACTAACCCTAACGCTAAACCTAAACCCTAACTCTTAACCTTAACCCTAAGCGTTAACTCTCACGCTAACCTTTAATCCTAACCCTAATCCTAATCTTCAACCCTAAACCTAACACTTAACCCTAACCCTGTACCAAAACCTAACCCCTCATCTTAACCCTAACCGTAAACCTCAACCCTAAACCAAAGTGTAACCGTTAAACCTAAGAGTAATCTTTAACCCTAACCAAATCCCTAACCCTAAGCCCTCACCCTAACACTAAACTTCATCCTTAACCCTAACCAGAATCCTAACCCTAAATCTAATTCTCAGACTTCTTGCTTTCTTAGAGTTTAGAAAGCCTGCAATCCTCCCATGCCATGCGTGAAAGGAGGCTCTACCACTGTGTCCTGCATGAAACCCACGGGCCCATACCCAGAGTATGATAGAGTGGGTTCCCGGGTACAATCCCAGCCCCCTAAACTCCCCCCGCCCGCCTAATGCAGACAGGGACTGTGCGCTAAGCATAAACAATACCTTTAACAGATAACCCTAACCCTGAACATAACACCCAACCCTGTTCCTATTTCTCCCCTTAACACTTAAACCTCACCGTGCGCCTAACATTAACCTCTTATCCTAACGTTAATGCATAACCCATTTCCTGAGAACAACCCCATCCCATAATTCTAACCCTATCTCCTAGTCATCACTGTGACACCTAATCCCTAACCCTAATTCTAAACCGCTAACCCTACCCGTAACCCTACCTACAACCCTAACACTGACAGTAACCCTTACTTCTAACCCCAACGCTATGCCTAACATAAACCTTGACCCTAACCCTTCACCCTAACCCCTAAGCCTTACATTAACCCTTAACCCTAATCCTAATCCTAACCATTAAACCTAACCCTAGCTCTTAAAGCTAACCCTAAACCTTGCCCTCACGACTAGACCTAACCCTGACACTAACCTAACACCTAACCCTAACCAGAACCCCTAAAGCTAAGCCTGAACCCTATCCCTAACCCTAGCAGTAAACTTTAACCCTAAACCTAAGCCCAACCCGTAACCCTAATCCTATCCTTTTACCCTAAAACTAACCCCTAAACCTAACCCCTATACCTCACCCTAACTCTAACCCCAATCCTAATTCTAACCATACCCCTTCATAAAACACTAACTCCTAACCGCTAACCCTAACACTAACCAAAAACCCTAATCACTAATCCCTAACCCTGACGCTTAACCTTTACCCTAACCGTTAACCTTCACCCTAAATCTTAACACTGACCCTAACCTTAACCTTTGATTCTAAGCCTAACCCTTAACCCTACAGGAAGGAAGACCCTTAATGCTAATGGGATCCCTTATCCCTAACCCTAACACTACAGCTAAAAATAACCCTAACATTGGATCCTTAAAACTAACCCCTAACACTTTCTTTAACCCCAAACCCTAACCCTAATCCTAAGCATTAAACCTAACCCTATCTCTTAACCCTAACGCTAGCCCTTACCCTAACGCCTAGTTCTAACCCTGAATCTAACCTACCGCCTAATCCTAACCTTAAGCCCTAATGCTAACACTAACCCTGAACCCTAAACCTACCCGTAACCCTTAACACTAACCCTATCCGTGAACCTTAACCCTGACCCTAACCATTACCCGCACCCAAGCATTTAACCCTGACCCTAACCCTAATCCTTAATGCTAACCCTAACACTAAACCCTAAACCTACGCCCAACACTTAACCCTAAACCTATCCCTTAACCCTAACCCTAACCCTAATGCTACCCCCTAAACTAAACCTAACTGTGACCAGTAAACCTAACCCTAACCTCTAACACAAACCATAGCACATAACTCTACACCTAAAACTAACCCTATCCCTGACCCTAACCCTAAACACTAACTCTTAACCTTAACCCTAAGCGTTAACTCTCACGCTAACCTTAATCCTAACCCTAATCCTAACCTTCAACCCTAAAGCTAACACTTAACCCTAACCCTGTACCAAACCCTAACCCCTCATCTTAACCCTAACCGTAAACCTCAACTCTAAACCAAAGTGTAACCGTTAAAAATAAGAGTAATCTTTAACCCTAACCCTAATCCCTAACCCTAAGCCCTCACCCTAACACTAAACTTCATCCTTAACCCTAACCATAATCCTAACCCTAAATCTAATTCTCAGACTTCTTGCTTTCTTAGAGTTTAGAAAGCCTGCAATAATCCCATGCCATGCGTGAAAGGAGGCTCTACCAGTGTGTCCTGCATGAAACCCACGGGCCCATACCCAGAGTATGATAGAGTGGGTTCCCGGGTACAATCCCAGCCCCCTAAACTCCCCCCGCCCGCCTAATGCAGACAGGGCCCGTGCGATAAGCATAAACAATACCTTTAACAGATAACCCTAACCCTGAACATAACACCCAACTCTGTTCCTATTTCTCCCCTTAACACGTAAACCTCACCGTGCACCTAACTTTAACCTCTTATCCTAACGTTAATGAATTACCCATTTCCTGAGAACAACCCCATCCCATAATTCTAACCCTCTCTCCTAGTCATCACTGTGACACCTAATCCCTAACCCTAATTCTAAACCGCCAACCCTAACCGTAACCCTACCTACAACCCTAACACTGACAGTAACCCTTTCTTCTAACCCCAACGCTATGCCTAACAAAAACCCTAACCCTTGACCCTAACCCTTCACGCTAACCCCTAAGCCTTACCCTAACCCTTAACCCTAATCCTAATCCTAACCATTAAACCTAACCCTAGCCCTTAAAGCTAACCCTAAACCTTACCCTCACGACTAGACCTAACCCTGACACTAACCTAACACCTAACCCTAAGCAGAACCCCTAAAGCTAAGCCTGAACCCTATCCCTAACCCTAGCAGTAAACTTTAACCCTAAACCTAAGCCCAACCCGTAACCCTAATCCTATCCTTTACCCTAAAACTAACCCCTAAACCTAACCCCTATACCTCACCCTAACTCTAACCCCAATCCTAATTCTAACCATACCCCTTCATAAAACAGTAACACCTAACCGCTAACACTAACACTAACCAAAAACCCTAATAACTAATACCTAACCCTAATGCTTAACCTTTACCCTAACCGTTAACCCTCACCCTAAATCTTAACCCTGACCCTAACCTTAACCTTTAACTCTAAGCCTAACCCTTAACCCTACAGTAAGGAAGACCCTTAATGCTAATGGGATCCCTTATCCCTAACCCTAACACTACAGCCAAAAATAACCCTAACCTTGGATCCTTAAACCCAACCCCTAACACTTACTTTAACCCCAAACCCTAACCCTAATCCTAAGCATTAAACCTAACCCTATCTCTTAACCCTAACGCTAGCCCTTACCCTAACGCCTAGATCTAACCCTAAATCGAACCTACCGCCTAATCCTAACCTTAAGCCCTAATGCTAACACTAACCCTGAACCCTAAACCTACCCGTAACCCTTAACACTAACCCTATCCGTGAACCTAAACCCTGACCCTAACCATTACCCGCACCCAAGCATTTAACCCTGACCCTAACCCTAATACTTAATGCTAACCTTAACACTAAACCCTAACCCTAAGCCCATAACTTAACCCTAATCCTATCCCTTAACCCTAACCCTATCCCTAACCCTAATGCTAACCCCTAAACGTAACCCTAACCATGACCAGTAAACCTAACCCTAACCTCTAACACAAACCATAGCACATAACTCTAACCCTAAAACTAACCCTAACACTAAACCTAAACCCTAACTCTTAACCTTAACCCTAAGCGTTAACTCTCACGCTAACCTTTAATCCTAACCCTAATCCTAATCTTCAACCCTAAACCTAACACTTAACCCTAACCCTGTACCAAACCCTAAACCCTCATCTTAAGCCTAAACGTAAACCTCAACCCTAAATTAAAGTGTAACCGTTAAACCTAAGAGTAACCTTTAACCCTAACCCTAAGCCCTAACCCTAAGCCCTCACCCTAACACTAAACTTCATCCTTAACCCTAACCAGAATCCTAACCCTAAATCTAATTCTCAGACTTCTTCCTTTCTTAGAGTTTAGAAAGCCTGCAATCCTCCCATGCCATGCGTCAAAGGAGGCTCTACCACTGTGTCCTGCATGAAACCCACGGGCCCATACCCAGAGTATGATAGAGTGGGTTCCCGGGTACAATCCCAGCCCCCTAAACTCCCCCCGCCCGCCTAATGCAGATAGGGCCCGTGCGCTAAGCATAAACAATACCTTTAACAGATAACCCTAACCCTGAACATAACACCCAACCCTGTTCCTATTTCTCCCCTTAACACGTAAACCTTACCGTGCACCTCACTTTAACCTCTTATCCTAACGTTAATGCATAACCCATTTCCTGAGAACAACCCCATCCCATAATTCTAACCCTATCTCCTAGTGATCACTGTGACACCTAATCCCTAACCCTAATTCTAAATCGCTAACCCTAACCGTAACCCTACCTACAACCCTAAAACTGACAGTAACCCTTTCTTCTAACCCCAACGCTATGCCTAACAAAAACCCTAACCCTTGACTCTAACCCTTCACCCTAACCCCTAAGCCTTACCCTAACCCTTAACCCTAATCCTAATCCTAACCATTAAACCTAACCCTAGCTCTTAAAGCTAACCCTAAACCTTACCCTCACGACTAGACCTAACGCTGACACTAACCTAACACCTAACCTTAACCAGAACCCCTAAAGCTAACCCTGAACCCTATCCCTAACCCCAGCAGTAAACTTTAACCCTAAACCTAAGCCCAACCCGTAACCCTAATCCTATCCTTTTACCCTAAAACTAACTCCTAAACCTAACCCCTATACCTCACCCTAACTCTAACCCCAATCCTAATTCTAACCATACCCCTTCATAAAACACTAACTCCTAACCGCTAACCCTAACACTAACCAAAAACCCTAATCACTAATCCCTAACCCTAACGCTTAACCTTTACCCTAACCGTTAACCCTCACCCTAAATCTTAACACTGACCCTAACCTTAACCTTTAACTCTAAGCCTAACCCTTAACCCTACAGTAAGGAAGACCCTTAATGCTAATGGGATCCCTTATCCCTAACCCTAACACTACAGCTAAAAATAACCCTAACCTTGGATCCTTTAACCTAACCCCTAACACTTACTTTAACCCCAAACCCTAACCCTAATACTAAGCATTAAACCTAACCCTATCTCTTAACCCTAACGCTAGCCATCACCCTAACGCCTAGATCTAACCCTAAATCTAACCTACCGCGTAATGCTAAACTTAAGCCCTAATGCTAACACTAACCCTGAACCCTAAACCTACCCGTAACCCTTAACACTAACCCTATCCGTGAACCTTAACCCTGACCCTAACCATTACCCGCACCCAAGCATTTAACCCTGATTCTAACCCTAATCCTTAATGATAAACCTAACACTAAACCCTAACCCTAAGCCCAACACTTAACCCTAATCCTATCCCTTAACCCTAACCCTAACCCTAATGCTACCTCCTAAACGTAACCCTAACCGTGACCAGTAAACCTAACCCTAACCTCTAACACAAACCATAGCACATAACTCTAACCGTAAAACTAACCCTAACCCTAACCCTAACCCTAAACACTAACACTTAACCTTAACACTAAGCGTTAACTCTCACGCTAACCTTTAATCCTAACCCTAATCCTAATCTTCAACCCTAAACCTAACACTTAATCCTAACCCTGTACCAAACCGGAACCCCTCATCTTAACCCTAACCGTAAACCTCAACCCTAAACCAAAGTGTAACCGTTAAACCTAAGAGTAACCTTTAACCCTAACCCTAAGCCCTAACCCTAAGCCCTCACCCTAACACTAAACTTCATCCTTAACCCTAACCAGAATCCTAACCCTAAATCTAATTCTCAGACTTCTTGCTTTCTTAGAGTTTAGAAAGCCTGCAATCCTCCCATGCCATGCGTGAAAGGAGGCTCTACCACTGTGTCCTGCATGAAACCCACGGGCCCATACCCAGAGTATGATAGAGTGGGTTCCCGGGTACAATCCCAGCCCCCTAAACTCCCCCCGCCTGCCTAATGCAGACAGGGCCCGTGCGCTAAGCATAAACAATACCTTTAACAGATAACCCTAACCCTGAACATAACACCCAACCCTGTTCCTATTTCTCCCCTTAACACGTAAACCTCACCGTGCGCCTAACTTTAACCTCTTATCCTAACGTTAATGCATAACCCATTTCCTGAGAACAACCCCTATCCCATAATTCTAACCCTATCTCCTAGTCATCACTGTGACACCTAATCCCTAACCCTAATTCTAAACCGCTAACCCTAACCGTAACCCTACCTACAACCCTAACACTGACAGTAACCCTTACTTCGAACCCCAACGCTATGCCTAACAAAAACCCTAACCCTTGACCCTAACCCTTCACCCTAACCCCTAAGCCTTACCCTAACCCTTAACCCTAATCCTAATCCTAACCATTAAACGTAACCCTAGCTCTTAAAGCTAACCCTGAACCTTACCCTCACGACTAGACCTAACCCTGACACTAACCTAACACCTGACCCTAACCAGACCCCTAAAGCTAACCCTGAACCCTATCCCTAACCCTAGCAGTAAACTTTAACCCTAAACCTAAGCCCAACCCGTAACCCTAATCCTATCCTTTTACCCTCAACCTAACCCCTATGCTTTACCCTAACTGTAACCCCAATCGTAATTCTAACCATACCCCTTCATAAAACACTAACTCCTAACCGCTAACCCTAACACTAACCAAAAACCCTAATCACTAATCCCTAACCCTAACGCTTAACCTTTACCCTAACCGTTAACCCTCACCCCAAATCTTAACACTGACCCTAACCTTAACCTTTAACTCTAAGCCTAACCCTTAACCCTACAGTAAGGAAGACCCTTAATGCTAATGGCATCCCTTATCCCTAACCCTAACACTACAGCTAAAAATAACCCTAACCTTTGATCCTTAAACCTAACCCCTAACACTTACTTTAACCCCAAACCCTAACCCTAATCCTAAGCATTAAACCTAACCCTATCTCTTAACCCTAACGCTAGCCCTTACCCTAACGCCTAGATCTAACCCTAAATCGAACCTACCGCCTAATCCTAACCTTAAGCCCTAATGCTAACTCTAACCCTGAACCCTAAACCTACCCGTAACCCTTAACACTAACCCTATCCGTCAACCTTAACCCTGACCCTAACCATTACCCGCACCAAAGCATTTAACCCTGACCCTACAACTAATCCTTAATGATAACCCTAACACTAAACCCTAACCCTAAGCCCAACACTTATCCCTAATCCTATCCCTTAACCCTAACCCTAATGCTAACCCCTAAACGTAACCCTAACCGTGACCAGTAAACCTAACCCTAACCTCTAACACAAACCATAGCACTAAACTAACTAAAACTAACCCTATCCCTAACCCTAACCCTAAACCCTAACTCTTAACCTTAACCCTAAGCGTTAACTCTCACGCTAACCTTTAATCCTAACCCTAATCCTAATCTTTAACACTAAACCTAACACTTAACCCTAACCCTGTACCGTAACCTAACCCCTAATCTTAACCCTAACCGTAAACCTCAACCCTAAACCAAAGTGTAACCGTTAAACCTAAGAGTAACCTTTAACCCTAACCCTAATACCTAAGCCTAAGCCCTCACCCTAACACTAAACTTCATCCTTAACCCTAACCATAATCCAACCCTAAATCTCATTCTCACACTTCTTGCTTTCTCAGAGTTTAGAAAGCCTGCCATCGTCCCATGCCATGGGTGAAAGGAGGCTCTACCACTGTGTCCTGCATGAAACCCACGGGCCCATACCCAGAGTATGATAGAGTGGGTTCCCGGGTACAATCCCAACCCCCTAAACTCCCCCCGCCCGCCTAATGCAGACAGGGCCCGTGCGCTAAGCATAAACAATACCTTTAACAGATAACCCTAACCCTGAACATAACACCCAACCCTGTTCCTATTTCTCCCCTTAACACGTAAACCTCCCCGTGCGCCTAACTTTAACCTCTTATCCTAACGTTAATGCATAACCCATTTCCTGAGAACAACCGCTATCCCATAATTCTAACCCTATCTCCTAGTCATCACTGTGACACCTAATCCCTAACCCTAGTTCTAAACCGCTAACCCTAACCGTAACCCTACCTACAACCCTAACACTGACAG
This sequence comes from Eulemur rufifrons, assembly GCF_041146395.1. Taxonomy (NCBI): domain Eukaryota; kingdom Metazoa; phylum Chordata; class Mammalia; order Primates; family Lemuridae; genus Eulemur; species Eulemur rufifrons. The sequence continues at coordinate 315,590 of NW_027182881.1, forward strand.
TAACCCTTACTTCTAACCCCAACGCTATGCCTAACAAAAACCCTAACCCTGCACCCTAACCCCTAAGCCTTACCCTAACCCTTAACCCTAATCCTAATCCTAACCATTAAACCTAACCCTAGCTCTTAAAGATAACCCTGAACCTTGCCCTCACGACTAGACCTAACCCTGACACTAACCTAACACCTAACCCTAACCAGAACCCCTAAAGCTAAGCCTGAACCCTATCCCTAACCCTAGCAGTAAACTTTAACCCTAAACCTAAGCCCAACCCGTAACCCTAATCCTATCCTTTTACCCTAAAACTAACCCCTAAACCTAACCCCTATACCTCACCCTAACTCTAACCCCAATCCTAATTTTAACCATACCCCTTCATAAAACACTAACTCCTAACCGCTAACCCTAACACTAACCAAAATCCCTAATCACTAATCCCTAACCCTAATGCTTAACCTTTACCCTAACCGTTAACCCTCACCCTAAATCTTAACACTGACCCTAACCTTAACCTTTAACTCTAAGCCTAACCCTTAACCCTACAGTAAGGAAGACCCTTAATGCTAATGGGATCCCTTTTCCGTAACCCTAACACTACAGCTAAAAATAACAGTAACCTTTCATCCTTAAACCTAACCCCTAACACTTACTTTAACCCCAAACCCTAACCCTAATCCTATGCATTAAACCTAACCCTATCTCTTAACCCTAACGCTAGCCCTTACCCGAACGCCTAGATCTAACCCTAAATCGAACCTACCGCCTAATCCTAACCTTAAGCCCTAATGCTAACTCTAACCCTGAACCCTAAACCTACCCGTAACCCTTAACACTAACCCTATCCGTGAACCTTAACCCTGACCCTAACCATTACCCGCACCCAGGCATTTAACCCTGACCCTACCCCTAGTCCTTAATGATAACCCTAACACTAAACCCTAACCCTAAGGCCAACACTTAACCGTAATCCTATCCCTTAACCCTAACCCTAACCCTAACCCTAATGCTAACCCCTAAACGTAACCCTAACCGTGACCAGTAAACCTAACCCTAACCTCTAACACAAATCATAGCACATAACTCTAACCCTAAAACTAACCCTAACCATAAACCTAACCCTAAACCCTAACTCTTAACCTTAACCCTAAGCGTTAACTCTCACGCTATCCTATAATCCTAACCCTAATCCTAATCTTCAACCCTAAACCTTACACTTAACCCTAACCCTGTACCAAACCCTAACCCCTCATCTTAACCCTAACCGTAAACCTCAACCCTAAACCAAAGTGTAACCGTTAAACCTAAGAGTAACCTTTAACCCTAACCCTAATCCCTAACCCTAAGCCCTCACCCTAACACTAAACTTCATCCTTAACCCTAACCATAATCCTAACCCTAAATCTGATTCTCAGACTTCTTGCTTTCTTAGAGTTTAGAAAGCCTGCAATCCTCCCATGCCCTGCGTGAAAGGAGGCTCTACCACTGTGTCCTGTATGAAACCCACGGACCCATACCCAGAGTATGATAGAGTGGGTTCCCGGGTACAATCCCAGCCCCCAAAACTCCCCCCCGCCCGCCTAATGCAGACAGGGCCCATGCGCTAAGCATAAACAATACCTTTAACAGATAACCCTAACCGTGAACATAACACCCAACCCTGTTCCTGTTTCTCCCCTTAACACGTAAACTTCACCGTGCGCCTAACTTTAACCTCTTATCCTAACGTTATTGCATAACCCATTTCCTGAGAACAACCCCTATCCCATAATTCTAACCCTATCTCCTAGTCATCACTGTGACACCTAATCCCTAACCCTAATTCCAAACCGCTAACCCTAACCGTAACCCTACCTACAACCCTAACACTGACAGTAACCCTTACTTCTAACCCCAACGCTATGCCTAACAAAAACCCTAACCCTTGACCCTAACCCTTCATCCTAACCCCTAAGACTTACCCTAACCCTTAACCCTAATCCTAATCCTAACCATTAAACCTAACCCTAGCTCTTAAAGCTAACCCTAAACCTTACCCTCACGACTAGACCTAACGCTGACACTAACCTAACACTTAACCCTAACCAGAACCCCTAAAGCTAACCCTGAACCCTATCCCTAACCCTAGCAGTAAACTTTAACCCTAAACCTAAGCCCAACCCGTAACCCTAATCCTATCCTTTTACCCTAAAACTAACCCCTAAACCTAACCCCTATACCTCACCCTAACTCTAACCCCAATCCTAATTCTAACCATACCCCTTCATAAAACACTAACCGCTAACCTAACACTAACCAAAAATCCTAATCACTAATCCCTAACCCTAACGCTTAACCTTTACCCTAACCGTTAACCCTCACCCTAAATCTTAACAGTGACCCTAACCTGAACCTTTAACTCCAAGCCTAACCCTTAAGCCTACAGGAAGGAAGACCCTTAATGCTAATGGGATCCCTTATCCCTAACCCTAACACTACAGCTAAAAATAACCCTAACTTTTGATCCTTTAACCTAACCCCTAACACTTACTTTAACCCCAAACCCTAATCCTAATCCTAAGCATTAAACCTAACCCTATCTCTTAACCCTAACGCTAGCCCATACCCTAACGCCTAGATCTAACCCTAAATCGAACCTACCGCCTAATCCTAACCTTAAGCCCTAATGGTAACTCTAACCCTGAACCCTAAACCTACCCGTAACCCTTAACACTAACCCTATCCGTGAACCTTAAACCTGACCCTAACTATTACCCGCACCCAAGCATTTAACCCTGACCCTAACCCTAATCCTTAATAATAACCCTAACTCTAAACCCCCACCCTAAGCCCAACACTTAACCCTAATCCTATCCCTTAACCCTAACCCTAACCTAACCCTAACCCTAACCCTAACCCCTAACCCTAACCCTAACCCCTAACCCTAACCCTAACCCGTAACCCCAACCCCAACCCAACCCTAACCCTAACCCCTAACCCTAACCCTAACCCCTAACCCTAAACCTAACACCTAGCCCTATCCCTAGCCCTAACCCCTAACCCTAACCCTAACCCAACCCTAACCCTAACCCCTAACCCTATCCTCTAACCCTATCCTAACCTACCCTACCCCTAACCCTAACCCCTAACCCCTAACCCTAACACTAACCCCTACCCTAACCCTAACCCTAACCCTACCCCTAACCCTAACCTAACCCTAACCCTAACCCCTAAACCTAACCCTAAACCCTAACCCTAACCCAACCCTAAACCTAACCCTAACCCCTAACCCTAACCCCTAACCCTAACCCTAACCCTACCCCTACCCCTAACCCTAACCCCTAACCCTAACCCTAACCCTAGCCCTAACCCCTAACCCTAACCCTAACCCCTAACCCTAACACTAACCCTAACCCCTAACCCTAACCCCTAACCCTAACCCTAACCCCTAACCCTAACCCCTAACCCTAACCCTAACCCTAGCCCTAGCCCTAACACTAACCCCTAACCCTAAACCTAACCCCTAACCCTAAACCTAAATCCTAGCCCTAGCCCTAGCCCTATCCCTAGCCCTAACCCCTAACCCTAACCCTAACCCTATCCTACCCTACCCTATCCATAACCCTAACCACTAACCCCTAACCCTAACCCCTACCCTAACACTAACCCTAAACCTACCCCTACCCCTTACCCTACCCCTACCCCTAACCCTAACCCCAAACCCAACCCCAACCCAACCCTAACCCTAACCCGAACCCATAACCCTAACCCTAACCCAACCCTAACCCTAACCCTAACACCTAACCCTAACCCCTAACCCTAACCATAACCCCTAACCCTAACCATAACCTTAACGCTTAACCCTAACCCTAACCCCACCCCTAACCCTAACCTAACCCTAAACCTAAACCTAACCCCTAACCCTATCCCTAAACCCTAACCCTAACCCAACCCTAAGCCTAACCCTAACCCCTAACCCTAACCCCTAACCCCTAACCCTAACCCTACCCCTACCCCTAACCCTAAGCCCTAACCCTAACTCTAACCCCTAACCCTAACCCCAACCCCTAACCCTAACCCTAACCCCAACCCTATCCCCTAACCCCAACCCTAAGCCTGACCCTAACCCAAACCCTAACCCTAACCCCTAACCCCTACCCTAATCCTAACCCTAACCCTAACCCCTAACCCCTACCCTAATGCTAACCCTAACACTAACCCCTAAACCTAACCCCTAACCCTAACCCTAACCCCTAACCCTAACCCTTAACCCTAACCCTAACGCCTAACCCTAAAACTAACCCTAACCCCAACCCATAACCCTAACCCTAACCCAACCCTAACCCTAACCCTAACCCCTAACCTTAACCCCTAACCCTAACCATAACCCCTAACCCTAACCATAACCCTAACGCTTAACCCTAACCCTAACCCT
>NW_027182881.1:330000-335000 GCF_041146395.1 Eulemur rufifrons
TCACCCTAACACTAAACTTCATCCTTAACCCTAACCAGAATCCTACCCCTAAATCTAATTCTCAGACTTCTTGCTTTCTTAGAGTTTAGAAAGCCTGCAATCCTCCCATGCCATGCGTGAAAGGAGGCTCTACCTCTGCGTCCTGCATGAAACCCACGGGCCCATACCCAGGGTATGATAGAGTGGGTTCCCGGGTACAATCCCAGCCGCCTAAACTCCCCCCGCCCGCCCAATGCAGACAGGGCCCGTGCGCTAAGCATAAACAATACCTTTAACAGATAACCCTAACCCTCAACATAACACCCAACCCTGTTCCTATTTCTCCCCTTAACACGTAAACCTCACCGTGCGCCTAACTTTAACCTCTTATCCTAACGTTTATGCATAACCCATTTCCTGAGAACAACCCCTATCCCATAATTCTAACCCTATCTCCTAGTCATCACTGTGACACCTAATCCCTAACCCTAATTCTAAACCGCTAACCCTAACCGTAACCCTACCTACAACCCTAACACTGACAGTAACCCTTACTTCTAACCCCAACGCTATGCCTAAAAAAAACCCTAACCCTTGACCCTAACCCTTCATCCTAACCCCTAAGCCTTACCCTAACCCTTAACCCTAATCCTAATCCTAACCATTAAACCTAACCCTAGCTCTTAAAGCTAACCCTAAACCTTACCCTCACGACTAGACCTAACCGTGACACTAACCTAACACATGACCCTAACCAGACCCCTAAAGCTAACCCTGAACGCTATCCCTAACCCTAGCAGTAAACTTTAACCCTAAACCCAAGCCCAACCCGTAACCCTAATCCTATCCTTTTACCCTAAACCTAACCCCTATACCTCACCCTAACTCTAACCCCAATCCTAATTCTAACCATACCCCTTCATAAAACACTAACTCCTAACCGCTAACCCTAACACTAACCAAAAACCCTAATCACTAATCCCTAACCCTAACGCTTAACCTTTACCCTAACCGTTAACCCTCACCCTAAATCTTAACACTGACCCTAACCTTAACCTTTAACTCTAAGCCTAACCCTTAACCCTACAGTAAGGAAGACCCTTAATGCTAATGGGATCCCTTATCCCTAACCCTAACACTACAGCTAAAAATAACCCTAACCTTTGATCCTTAAACCTAACCCCTAACACTTACTTTAACCACAAACCCTAACCCTAATCCTAAGCATTAAACCTAACCCTATCTCTTAACCCTAACGCTAGCCCTTACCCTAATGCCCAGATCTAACCCTAAATCGAACCTACCGCCTAATCCTAACCTTAAGCCCTAATGCTAACTCTAACCCTGAACCCTAAACCTACCCGTAACCCTTAACACTAACCCTATCCGTGAACCTTAACCCTGACCCTAACCATTACCCGCACCCAAGCATTTAACCCTGACCCTACCCCTAATCCTTAATGATAACCCTAACACTAAACCCTCACCCTACTCCCAACACTTAACACTAATCCTATCCCTTAACCCTAACCCTAATGCTAACCCCTAAACGTAACCCTCACCGTGAGCAGTAAACCTAACCCTAACCTCTAACACAAACCATAGCACATAACTCTAACCCTAAAACGAACCCTAAAGCTAACCCTAACCCCTAACTCTTAAGCTTAACCCTAAGCGTTAACTCTCACGCTAACCTTTAATCCTAACCCTATTCCTAATCTTCAACCCTAAACCTAACACTTAACCCTAACCCTGTACCAAACCCTAACCCCTCATCTTAACCCTAACCGTAAACCTCAACCCTAAAAAAAAGTGTAACCGTTAAACCTAAGAGTAACCTTTAACCCTAACCCTAATCCCTAACCCTAAGCCCTCACCCTAACACTAAACTTCATCCTTAACCCTAACCATAATCCTAACCCTAAATCTCATTCTCAGACTTCTTGCTTTCTTAGAGTTTAGAAAGCCTGCAATCCTCCCATGCCATGCGTGAAAGGAGGCTCTACCACTGTGTCCTGCATGAAACCCACGGGCCCATACCCAGAGTATGATAGAGTGGGTTCCCGGGTACAATCCCAGCCCCCTAAACTCCCCCCGCCCGCCTAATGCAGACAGGGCCCGTGCGCTAAGCATAAACAATACCTTTAACAGATAACCCTAACCCTGAACATAACACCCAACCCTGTTCCTATTTCTCCCCTTAACATGTAAACCTCACAGTGCGCCTAACTTTAACCTCTTATCCTAACGTTAATGCATAACCCATTTCCTGAGAACAACCCCATCCCATAATTCTAACCCTATCTCCTAGTCATCACTGTGACACCTAATCCCTAACCCTAATTCTAAACCGCTAACCCTAACCGTAACCCTACCTACAACCCTAACACTGACAGTAACCCTTACTTCTAACCCCAACGCTATGCCTAACAAAAACCCTAACCCTTGACCCTAACCCTTCACCCTAACCCCTAAGCCTTACCCTAACCCTTAACCCTAATCCTAATCCTAACCATTAAACCTAACCCTAGCTCTTAAAGCTAACCCTAAACCTTACCCTCACGACTAGACCTAACCCTGACACTAACCTAACACCTAATCCTAACCAGAACCCCTAAAGCTAACCCTGAACCCTATCCCTAACCCTAGCAGTAAACTTTAACCCTAAACCTAAGCCCAACCCGTAACCCTAATCCTATCCTTTTACCCTAAAACTAACCCCTAAACCTAACCCCTATACCTCACCCTAACTCTAACCCCAATCCTAATTCTAACCATACCCCTTCATAAAACACTAACTCCTAACCACTAACCCTAACACTAACCAGAAACCCTAATCACTAATCCCTAACCCTAATGCTTAACCTTTACCCTAACCGTTAACCCTCACCCTAAATCTTAACACTGTCCCTAACCTTAACCTTTAACTCTAAGCCTAACCCTTAACCCTACAGTAAGGAAGAACCTTAATGCTAATGGGATCCCTTATCCCTAACCCTAACACTACAGCTAAAAATAACCCTAACCTTGGATCCTTAAACCTAACCCCTAACACTTACTTTAACCCCAAACCCTAACCCTAATCCTAAGCATTAAACCTAACCCAATCTCTTAACCCTAACCCTAGCCCTTACCCTAACGCCTAGATCTAACCCTAAATCGAACCTACCGCCTAATGCTAAACTTAAGTCCTAATGCTAACTCTAACCCTGAACCCTAAACCTACCCGTAACCCTTAACACTAACCCTATCCGTGAACCTTAACCCTGACCCTAACCATTACCCGCACCCAAGCATTTAACCCTGACCCTACCCCTAATCCTTAATGATAACCCTAACACTAAACCCTAACCCTAAGGCCAACACTTAAACCTAATCCTATCATTTAACCCTAACCCTAATGCTAACCCCTAAACGTAACCCTCACCGTGACCAGTAAACCTAACCCTAACCTCTAACACAAACCATAGCACATAACTCTAACCCTAAAACGAACCCTAACACTAACCCTAACCCTAACCCTAAACCCTAACCCTTAACCTTAACCCTAAGCGTTAACTCTCACGCTAACCTTTAATCCTAACCCTAATCCTAGTCTTCAACCCTAAACCTAACACTTAACCCTAACCCTGTACCAAACCCTAACCCCTCATCTTAACCCTAACTGTAAACCTCAACCCTAAACCAAAGTTTAAGCGTTAAACCTAAGAGTAATCTTTAAGCCTAACCCTAATCCCTAACCCTAAGCCCTCACCCTAACACTAAACTTCATCCTTAACCCTAACCATAATCCAACCCTAAATCTCATTCTCAGACTTCTTGCTTTCTTAGAGTTTAGAAAGCCTGCAATCCTCCCATGCCATGCATGAAAGGAGGCTCTACCACTGTGTCCTGCATGAAACCCACGGGCCCATACCCAGAGTATGACAGAGTGGGGTTCCTGGTACAATCCCAGCCCCCTAAACTCCCCCCGCCCGCCTAATGCAGACAGGGCCCGTGCGCTAAGCATAAACAATACCTTTAACAGATAACCCTAACCCTGAACATAACACCCAACCCTGTTCCTATTTCTCCCCTTAACACGTAAACCTCACCGTGTGCCTAACTTTAACCTCTTATCCTAACGTTAATGCATAACCCATTTCCTGAGAACACCCCCTATCCCATAATTCTAACCCTATCTCCTAGTCATCACTGTGACACCTAATCCCTAACCCTAATTCTAAACCGCTAACCCTAACCGTAACCCTTTCTACAACCCTAACACTGACAGTAACCCTTACTTCTAACCCCAACGCTATGCCTAACAAAAACCCTAACCCTTGACCCTAACCCTTCACCCTAACCCCTAAGCCTTACCCTAACCCTTAACCCTAATCCTAATCCTAACCATTAAACCTAACCCTAGCTCTTAAAGCTAACCCTAAACCTTACCCTCACGACTAGACCTAACCCTGACACTAACCTAACACCTAACCCTAACCAGAACCCCTAAAGCTAACCCTGAACCCTATCCCTAACCCTAGCAGTAAACTTTAACCCTAAACCTAAGCCCAACCCGTAACCCTAATCCTATCCTTTTACCCTAAAACTAACCCCTAAACCTAACACATAAACCTCACCCTAAATCTAACCCCAATCCTAATTCTAACCATACCCCTTCATAAAACACTAACTCCTAACCGCCAACCCTAACACTAACCAAAAAGCCTAATCACTAATCCCTAACCCTAACGCTTAACCTTTACCCTAACTGTTAACCCTCACTCTAAATCTCAACACTGACCCTAACCTTAACCTTTAACTCTAAGCATAACCCTTAATCCTACAGTAAGGAACACCCTTAATGCTAATGGGATCCCTTATCCCTAACCCTAACACTACAGCTAAAAATAACCCTAACCTTTGATCATGAAACCTAACCCCTAACACTTACTTTAACCCCAAACCCTAACCCTAATCCTAAGCATTAAACCTAACCCTATCTCTTAACCCTAACGCTAGCCCTTACCCTAACGCCT
>NW_027182881.1:342500-350000 GCF_041146395.1 Eulemur rufifrons
TAACCCCTACCCCTAACCCTAACCCCTAATCCTACCCCTAACCCTACCCCTAACCCTAACCCTAATCGCTAACCCTACCCCTAACCCCTAACCCTACCCCTAACCCTAACCCTAAACCTAACCCCTAACCCTAACCCCTAATCCTAACCCTAACCCCTAACCCTAACCCCTAACACTAACACCTAACCCTAACCCCTAACCCTAACCCTAACCCCGACCCCAAGCCCAACCCTAACCCTAAACCTAACCCCTAACCCTGACCCTGACCCTGACCCTGAGCCTAACCCCTAATCCTAACCCTAACCCCTAACCCTACCCCTACCCCTACCCCTACCCTAACACTAACCCTAACCCAACCCTAACCCTAACGCTAACCCAACCCTAACCCTAACCCGAACCCGAACCCTAACCCTAACCCTAACCCCTAACCCTAACCCTAACCCCTAACCCTAACCCCAACCCCAACCATAAGCCTAACCCCCTAACCCTAACCCTAACCCCTAACCCTAACCCTAACCCCTAACCCTAACCCCTAACCCCTGACCCTGACCCTGACCCTAACCCTAACCCCTAACCCTAACCCTAACCCTAACTCTAACCCTAAACCCTAAACCTACCCGTAACCCTTAACACTAACCCTATCCGTGAACCTTAACCCTGACCCTAACCATTACACGCACCCAAGCTTTTAACCCTGACCCTAACCCTAATCCTTAATGCTAACCCTAACACTAAAACCTAACCCTAAGCCCAACAGTTATCCCTAATCCTATACCTTAACCTTAACCTTAACCTTAACCCTAATGCTACCCCATAAACGTAACCCTAACCGTGACCAGTAAACCTAACCCTAACCTCTAACACAAACCATAGCACATAACTCTAACCCTAAAACTAACCCTAACCCTAACCCTAACCCTAAACCCTAACTCTTAACCTTAACCCTAAGCGTTAACTCTCACGCTAACCTTTAATCCTAACCCTAATCCTAATCTTCAACCCTAAACCTGACACTTAACCCTAACCCTGTACCAAACACTAACCCCTCATCTAAACCCTAACCGTAAACCTCAACCCTAAACCAAAGTGTAACCGTTAAACCTAAGTCTAACCTTTAACCCTAACCCTAATCCCTAACCCTAAGCCCTCACCCTAACACTAAACTTCATCCTTAACCCTAACCAGAATCCTAACCCTAAATCAAATTCTCAGACTTCTTGCTTTCTTAGAGTTTAGAAAGCCTGCAATCCTCCCATGCCATGCGTGAAAGGAGGCTCTACCACTGTGTCCTGCATGAAACCCACGGGCCCATACCCAGAGTATGATAGAGTGGGTTCCTGGGTACAATCCCAGCCCCCTAAACTCCCCCCGCCCGCCTAATGCAGACAGGGCCCGTGCGCTAAGCATAAACAATACCTTTAACAGATAACCCTAACCCTGAACATAACACCCACCCCTGTTCCTATTTCTCCCCTTAACACGTAAACCTCACCCGTGCGCCTAACTTTAACCTCTTATCCTAACGTTAATGCATAACCCATTTCCTGAGAACAACCCCTATCCCATAATTCTAACCCTATCTCCTAGTCATCACTGTGACACCTAATCCCTAACCCTAATTCTAAACCGCTAACCCTAACCGTAACCCTACCTACAACCCTAACACTGACAGTAACCCTTACTTCTAACCCCAACGCTATGCCTAACAAAAACCCTAACCCTTGACCCTAACCCTTCACCCTAACCCCTAAGCCTTACCCTAACCCTTAACCCTAATCCTAATCCTAACCATTAAACCTAACCCTAGCTCTTAAAGCTAACCCTAAAGCTTACCCTCACGACTAGACCTAACCCTGACACTAACCTAACACCTAACCCTAACCAGAACCCCTAAAGCTAAGCCTGAATCCTATCCCTAACCCTAGCAGTAAACTTTAACCCTAAACCTAAGCCCAACCCGTAACCCTAATCCTATCCTTTTACCCTAAAACTAACCCCTAAACCTAACCCCTATACCTCACCCTAACTCTAACCCCAATCCTAATTCTAACCATACCCCTTCATAAAACACTAACTCCTAACCGCTAACCCTAACACTAACCAAAAACCCTAATCACTAATCCCTAACCCTAATGCTTAACATTTACCCTAACCGTTAACCCTCACCCTAAATCTTAACAATGACCCTAACCTTAACCTTTAACTCTAAGCCTAACCCTTAACCCTACATTAAGGAAGACCCTTAATGCTAATGGGATCCCTTACCCCTAACCCTAACACTACAGCTAAAAATAACCCTAACCTTGGATCCTTAAACCTAACCCCTAACACTTACTTTAACCCCAAACCCTAACCCTAATACTAAGCATTAAACCTAACCCTATCTCTTAACCCTAACGCTAGCCATCACCCTAACGCCTAGTTCTAACCCTGAATCTAACCTACCGCCTAATCCTAACCTTAAGCCATAATGCTAACACTAACCCTGAACCCTAAACCTACCCGTAACCCTTAACACTAACCCTATCCGTGAACCTTAACCCTGACCCTAACCATTACCCGCACCCAAGCATTTAACCCTGACCCTAACCCTAATCCTTAATGCTAACCCTAACACTAAACCCTAAACCTATGCCCAACACTTAACCCTAATCCTATCCCTTAACCCTAACCCTAACCCTAATGCTACCCCCTAAACTAAACCTAACTGTGACCAGTAAACCTAACCCTAACCTCTAACACAAACCATAGCACATAACTCTACACCTAAAACTAACCCTATCCCTAACCCTAACCCTAAACACTAACTCTTAACCTTAATCCTAAGCGTTAACTCTCACGCTAACCTTTAATCCTAACCCTAATCCTAATCTTCAACCCTAAAGCTAACACTTAACCCTAACCCTGTACCAAACCCTAACCCCTCATCTTAACCCTAACCGTAAACCTCACCTCTAAACCAAAGTGTAACCGTTAAAAATAAGAGTAATCTTTAACCCTAACCCTAATCCCTAACCCTAAGCCCTCACCCTAACACTAAACTTCATCCTTAACCCTAACCAGAATCCTAACCCTAAATCTAATTCTCAGACTTCTTGCTTTCTTAGAGTTTAGAAAGCCTGCAATCCTCCCATGCCATGCGTGAAAGGAGGCTCTACCACTGTGTCCTGCATGAAACCCACGGGCCCATACCCAGAGTATGATAGAGTGGGTTCCCGGGTACAATCCCAGCCCCCTAAACTCCCCCCGCCCGCCTAATGCAGACAGGGCCCGTGCGCTAAGCATAAACAATACCTTTAACAGATAACCCTAACCCTGAACATAACACCCAACTCTGTTCCTATTTCTCCCCTTAACACGTAAACCTCACCGTGCACCTAACTTTAACCTCTTATCCTAACGTTAATGAATTACCCATTTCCTGAGAACAACCCCATCCCATAATTGTAACCCTATCTCCTAGTCATCACTGTGACACCTAATCCCTAACCCTAATTCTAAACCGCTAACCCTAACCGTAACCCTACCTACAACCCTAACACTGACAGTAACCCTTTCTTCTAACCCCAACGCTATGCCTAACAAAAACCCTAACCCTTGACCCTAACCCTTCACGCTAACCCCTAAGCCTTACCGTAACCCTTAACCCTAATCCTAATCCTAACCATTAAACCTAACCCTAGCTCTTAAAGCTAACCCTAAACCTTACCCTCACGACTAGACCTAAACCTGACACTAACCTAACACCTAACCCTAACCAGAACCCCTAAAGCTAAGCCTGAACCCTATCCCTAACCCTAGCAGTAAACTTTAACCCTAAACCTAAGCCCAACCCGTAACCCTAATCCTATCCTTTACCCTAAAACTAACCCCTAAACCTAACCCCTATACCTCACCCTAACTCTAACCCCAATCCTAATTCTAACCATACCCCTTCATAAACCACTAACACCTAACCGCTAACCCTAACACTAACCAAAAACCCTAATAACTAATACCTAACCCTAATGCTTAACCTTTACCCTAACCGTTAACCCTCACCCTAAATCTTAACCCTGACCCTAACCTTAACCTTTAACTCTAAGCCTAACCCTTAACCCTACAGTAAGGAAGACCCTTAATGCTAATGGGATCCCTTATCCCTAACCCTAACACTACAGCCAAAAATAACCCTAACCTTGGATCCTTAAACCCAACCCCTAACACTTACTTTAACCCCAAACCCTAACCCTAATCCTAAGCATTAAACCTAACCCTATCTCTTAACCCTAACGCTAGCCCTTACCCTAACGCCTAGATCTAACCCTAAATCTAACCTACCGCCTAGTCCTAACCTTAAGCCCTAATGCTAACACTAACCCTGAACCCTAAACCTACCCGTAACCCTTAACACTAACCCTATCCGTGAACCTAAACCCTGACCCTAACCATTACCCGCACCCAAGCATTTAACCCTGATTCTAACCCTAATCCTTAATGATAAACCTGACACTAAACCCTAACCCTAAGCCCAACACTTAACCCTAATCCTATCCCTTAACCCTAACCCTAACCCTAATGCTACCTCCTAAACGTAACCCTAACCGTGACCAGTAAACCTAACCCTAACCTCTAACACAAACCATAGCACATAACTCTAACCCTAAAACTAACCCTAAACCCTAACTCTTAACCTTAACCCTAAGCGTTAACTCTCATGCTAACCTTTAATCCTAACCCTAATCCTAATCTTCAACCCTAAACCTAACACTTAACCCTAACCCTGTACCATACCCTAACCCCTCATCTTAAGCCTAAACGTAAACCTCAACCCTAAATTAAAGTGTAACCGTTAAACCTAAGTGTAACCTTTAACCCTAACCCTAATCCCTAACCCTAAGCCCTCACCCTAACACTAAACTTCATCCTTAACCCTAACCAGAATCCTAACCCTAAATCTAATTCTCAGACTTCTTGCTTTCTTAGAGTTTAGAAAGCCTGCAATCCTCCCATGCAATGCGTGAAAGGAGGCTCTACCACTGTGTCCTGCATGAAACCCACGGGCCCATACCCAGAGTATGATAGAGTGGGTTCCCGGGTACAATCCCAGCCCCCTAAACTCCCCCCGCCCGCCTAATGCAGACAGGGCCCGTGCGCTAAGCATAAACAATACCTTTAACAGATAACCCTAACCCTGAACATAACACCCAACCCTGTTCCTATTTCTCCCCTTAACATGTAAACCTCACAGTGCGCCTAACTTTAACCTCTTATCCTAACGTTAATGCATAACCCATTTCCTGAGAACAACCCCATCCCATAATTCTAACCCTATCTCCTAGTCATCACTGTGACACCTAATCCCTAACCCTAATTCTAAACCGCTAACCCTAACCGTACCCTACCTACAACCCTAACACTGACAGTAACCCTTACTTCTAACCCCAACGCTATGCCTAACAAAAACCCTAACCCTTGACCCTAACCCTTCACCCTAACCCCTAAGCCTTACCCTAACCCTTAACCCTAATCCTAATCCTAACCATTAAACCTAACCCTAGCTCTTAAAGCTAACCCTAAACCTTACCCTCACGACTAGACCTAACCCTGACACTAACCTAACACCTAATCCTAACCAGAACCCCTAAAGCTAACCCTGAACCCTATCCCTAACCCTAGCAGTAAACTTTAACCCTAAACCTAAGCCCAACCCGTAACCCTAATCCTATCCTTTTACCCTAAAACTAACCCCTAAACCTAACCCCTATACCTCACCCTAACTCTAACCCCAATCCTAATTCTAACCATACCCCTTCATAAAACACTAACTCCTAACCACTAACCCTAACACTAACCAGAAACCCTAATCACTAATCCCTAACCCTAATGCTTAACCTTTACCCTAACCGTTAACCCTCACCCTAAATCTTAACACTGTCCCTAACCTTAACCTTTAACTCTAAGCCTAACCCTTAACCCTACAGTAAGGAAGAACCTTAATGCTAATGGGATCCCTTATCCCTAACCCTAACACTACAGCTAAAAATAACCCTAACCTTGGATCCTTAAACCTAACCCCTAACACTTACTTTAACCCCAAACCCTAACCCTAATCCTAAGCATTAAACCTAACCCTATCTCTTAACCCTAACCCTAGCCCTTACCCTAACGCCTAGATCTAACCCTAAATCGAACCTACCGCCTAATGCTAAACTTAAGTCCTAATGCTAACTCTAACCCTGAACCCTAAACCTACCCGTAACCCTTAACACTAACCCTATCCGTGAACCTTAACCCTGACCCTAACCATTACCCGCACCCAAGCATTTAACCCTGACCCTACCCCTAATCCTTAATGATAACCCTAACACTAAACCCTAACCCTAAGGCCAACACTTAAACCTAATCCTATCATTTAACCCTAACCCTAATGCTAACCCCTAAACGTAACCCTCACCGTGACCAGTAAACCTAACCCTAACCTCTAACACAAACCATAGCACATAACTCTAACCCTAAAACGAACCCTAACACTAACCCTAACCCTAACCCTAAACCCTAACCCTTAACCTTAACCCTAAGCGTTAACTCTCACGCTAACCTTTAATCCTAACCCTAATCCTAATCTTCAACCCTAAACCTAACACTTAACCCTAACCCTGTACCAAACCCTAACCCCTCATCTTAACCCTAACTGTAAACCTCAACCCTAAACCAAAGTTTAAGCGTTAAACCTAAGAGTAATCTTTAAGCCTAACCCTAATCCCTAACCCTAAGCCCTCACCCTAACACTAAACTTCATCCTTAACCCTAACCATAATCCAACCCTAAATCTCATTCTCAGACTTCTTGCTTTCTTAGAGTTTAGAAAGCCTGCAATCCTCCCATGCCATGCATGAAAGGAGGCTCTACCACTGTGTCCTGCATGAAACCCACGGGCCCATACCCAGAGTATGACAGAGTGGGGTTCCTGGTACAATCCCAGCCCCCTAAACTCCCCCCGCCCGCCTAATGCAGACAGGGCCCGTGCGCTAAGCATAAACAATACCTTTAACAGATAACCCTAACCCTGAACATAACACCCAACCCTGTTCCTATTTCTCCCCTTAACACGTAAACCTCACCGTGTGCCTAACTTTAACCTCTTATCCTAACGTTAATGCATAACCCATTTCCTGAGAACACCCCCTATCCCATAATTCTAACCCTATCTCCTAGTCATCACTGTGACACCTAATCCCTAACCCTAATTCTAAACCGCTAACCCTAACCGTAACCCTTTCTACAACCCTAACACTGACAGTAACCCTTACTTCTAACCCCAACGCTATGCCTAACAAAAACCCTAACCCTTGACCCTAACCCTTCACCCTAACCCCTAAGCCTTACCCTAACCCTTAACCCTAATCCTAATCCTAACCATTAAACCTAACCCTAGCTCTTAAAGCTAACCCTAAACCTTACCCTCACGACTAGACCTAACCCTGACACTAACCTAACACCTAACCCTAACCAGAACCC
>NW_027182881.1:360000-377500 GCF_041146395.1 Eulemur rufifrons
CCTAAGCCTTACCCTAACCCTTAACCCTAATCCTAATCCTAACCATTAAACCTAACCCTAGCTCTTAAAGCTAACCCTAAAGCTTACCCTCACGACTAGACCTAACCCTGACACTAACCTAACACCTAACCCTAACCAGAACCCCTAAAGCTAAGCCTGAATCCTATCCCTAACCCTAGCAGTAAACTTTAACCCTAAACCTAAGCCCAACCCGTAACCCTAATCCTATCCTTTTACCCTAAAACTAACCCCTAAACCTAACCCCTATACCTCACCCTAACTCTAACCCCAATCCTAATTCTAACCATACCCCTTCATAAAACACTAACTCCTAACCGCTAACCCTAACACTAACCAAAAACCCTAATCACTAATCCCTAACCCTAATGCTTAACATTTACCCTAACCGTTAACCCTCACCCTAAATCTTAACAATGACCCTAACCTTAACCTTTAACTCTAAGCCTAACCCTTAACCCTACATTAAGGAAGACCCTTAATGCTAATGGGATCCCTTACCCCTAACCCTAACACTACAGCTAAAAATAACCCTAACCTTGGATCCTTAAACCTAACCCCTAACACTTACTTTAACCCCAAACCCTAACCCTAATACTAAGCATTAAACCTAACCCTATCTCTTAACCCTAACGCTAGCCATCACCCTAACGCCTAGTTCTAACCCTGAATCTAACCTACCGCCTAATCCTAACCTTAAGCCATAATGCTAACACTAACCCTGAACCCTAAACCTACCCGTAACCCTTAACACTAACCCTATCCGTGAACCTTAACCCTGACCCTAACCATTACCCGCACCCAAGCATTTAACCCTGACCCTAACCCTAATCCTTAATGCTAACCCTAACACTAAACCCTAAACCTACGCCCAACACTTAACCCTAATCCTATCCCTTAACCCTAACCCTAACCCTAATGCTAACCCCTAAACTAAACCTAACTGTGACCAGTAAACCTAACCCTAACCTCTAACACAAACCATAGCACATAACTCTACACCTAAAACTAACCCTATCCCTAACCCTAACCCTAAACACTAACTCTTAACCTTAATCCTAAGCGTTAACTCTCACGCTAACCTTTAATCCTAACCCTAATCCTAATCTTCAACCCTAAAGCTAACACTTAACCCTAACCCTGTACCAAACCCTAACCCCTCATCTTAACCCTAACCGTAAACCTCACCTCTAAACCAAAGTGTAACCGTTAAAAATAAGAGTAATCTTTAACCCTAACCCTAATCCCTAACCCTAAGCCCTCACCCTAACACTAAACTTCATCCTTAACCCTAACCAGAATCCTAACCCTAAATCTAATTCTCAGACTTCTTGCTTTCTTAGAGTTTAGAAAGCCTGCAATCCTCCCATGCCATGCGTGAAAGGAGGCTCTACCACTGTGTCCTGCATGAAACCCACGGGCCCATACCCAGAGTATGATAGAGTGGGTTCCCGGGTACAATCCCAGCCCCCTAAACTCCCCCCGCCCGCCTAATGCAGACAGGGCCCGTGCGCTAAGCATAAACAATACCTTTAACAGATAACCCTAACCCTGAACATAACACCCAACTCTGTTCCTATTTCTCCCCTTAACACGTAAACCTCACCGTGCACCTAACTTTAACCTCTTATCCTAACGTTAATGAATTACCCATTTCCTGAGAACAACCCCATCCCATAATTGTAACCCTATCTCCTAGTCATCACTGTGACACCTAATCCCTAACCCTAATTCTAAACCGCTAACCCTAACCGTAACCCTACCTACAACCCTAACACTGACAGTAACCCTTTCTTCTAACCCCAACGCTATGCCTAACAAAAACCCTAACCCTTGACCCTAACCCTTCACGCTAACCCCTAAGCCTTACCGTAACCCTTAACCCTAATCCTAATCCTAACCATTAAACCTAACCCTAGCTCTTAAAGCTAACCCTAAACCTTACCCTCACGACTAGACCTAACCCTGACACTAACCTAACACCTAACCCTAACCAGAACCCCTAAAGCTAAGCCTGAACCCTATCCCTAACCCTAGCAGTAAACTTTAACCCTAAACCTAAGCCCAACCCGTAACCCTAATCCTATCCTTTACCCTAAAACTAACCCCTAAACCTAACCCCTATACCTCACCCTAACTCTAACCCCAATCCTAATTCTAACCATACCCCTTCATAAAACACTAACACCTAACCGCTAACCCTAACACTAACCAAAAACCCTAATAACTAATACCTAACCCTAATGCTTAACCTTTACCCTAACCGTTAACCCTCACCCTAAATCTTAACCCTGACCCTAACCTTAACCTTTAACTCTAAGCCTAACCCTTAACCCTACAGTAAGGAAGACCCTTAATGCTAATGGGATCCCTTATCCCTAACCCTAACACTACAGCCAAAAATAACCCTAACCTTGGATCCTTAAACCCAACCCCTAACAGTTACTTTAACCCCAAACCCTAACCCTAATCCTAAGCATTAAACCTAACCCTATCTCTTAACCCTAACGCTAGCCCTTACCCTAACGCCTAGATCTAACCCTAAATCTAACCTACCGCCTAGTCCTAACCTTAAGCCCTAATGCTAACACTAACCCTGAACCCTAAACCTACCCGTAACCCTTAACACTAACCCTATCCGTGAACCTAAACCCTGACCCTAACCATTACCCGCACCCAAGCATTTAACCCTGATTCTAACCCTAATCCTTAATGATAAACCTAACACTAAACCCTAACCCTAAGCCCAACACTTAACCCTAATCCTATCCCTTAACCCTAACCCTAACCCTAATGCTACCTCCTAAACGTAACCCTAACCGTGACCAGTAAACCTAACCCTAACCTCTAACACAAACCATAGCACATAACTCTAACCCTAAAACTAACCCTAAACCCTAACTCTTAACCTTAACCCTAAGCGTTAACTCTCATGCTAACCTTTAATCCTAACCCTAATCCTAATCTTCAACCCTAAACCTAACACTTAACCCTAACCCTGTACCATACCCTAACCCCTCATCTTAAGCCTAAACGTAAACCTCAACCCTAAATTAAAGTGTAACCGTTAAACCTAAGTGTAACCTTTAACCCTAACCCTAATCCCTAACCCTAAGCCCTCACCCTAACACTAAACTTCATCCTTAACCCTAACCATAATCCTAACCCTAAATCTAATTCTCAGACTTCTTGCTTTCTTAGAGTTTAGAAAGCCTGCAATCCTCCCATGCAATGCGTGAAAGGAGGCTCTACCACTGTGTCCTGCATGAAACCCACGGGCCCATACCCAGAGTATGATAGAGTGGGTTCCCGGGTACAATCCCAGCCCCCTAAACTCCCCCCGCCCGCCTAATGCAGACAGGGCCCGTGCGCTAAGCATAAACAATACCTTTAACAGATAACCCTAACCCTGAACATAACACCCAACCCTGTTCCTATTTCTTCCCTTAACACGTAAACCTTACCGTGCACCTCACTTTAACCTCTTATCCTAACGTTAATGCATAACCCATTTCCTGAGAACAAACCCATCCCATAATTTTAACCCTATCTCCTAGTAATCACTGTGACACCTAATCCCTAACCCTAATTCTAAACCGCTAACCCTAACCGTAACCCTACCTACAACCCTAACACTGACAGTAACCCTTACTTCTAACCCCAACGCTATGCCTAACAAAAACCCTAACCCTTGACCCTAACCCTTCACCCTAACCCCTAAGCCTTACCCTAACCCTTAACCCTAATCCTAATCCTAACCATTAAACCTAACCCTAGCTCTTAAAGCTAACCCTAAACCTTACCCTCACGACTAGACCTAACCCTGACACTAACCTAACACCTAACCCTAACCAGAACCCCTAAAGCTAACCCTGAACCCTATCCCTAACCCCAGCAGTAAACTTTAACCCTAAACCTAAGCCCAACCCGTAACCCTAATCCTATCCTTTTACCCTAAAACTAACTCCTAAACCTAACCCCTATACCTTACCCTAACTCTAACCCCAATCCTAATTCTAACCATACCGCTTCATAAAACACTAACTCCTAACCGCTAACCCTAACACTAACCAAAAACCCTAATCACTAATCCCAAAACATAACGCTTAACCTTTACCCTAACCGTTAACCCTCACCCTAAATCTTAACACTGACCCTAACCTGAAACTTTAACTCTAAGCCTAACACTTAACCCTACAGTAAGGAAGACCCTTAATGCTAATGGGATCCCTTATCCCTAACCCTAACACTACAGCTAAAAATAACCCTAACCTTTGATCCTGAAACCTAACCACTAACACTTACTTTAACCCCAAACCCTAACCCTAATCCTAAGCATTAAACCTAACCCTATCTCTTAACCCTAACGCTAGCCTTTACCCTAACGCCTAGATCTAACCCTAAATATAACCTACCGCCTAATCCTAACCTTAAGACCTAATGCTAACTCTAACCCTAAACCCTCAACCTACCCGTAACCCTTAACACTAACCCTATCCGTGAACCTTAACCCTGACCCTAACCATTACCCGCACCCAAGCATTTAACCCTGACCCTAACCCTAATCCTTAATGCTAACCTTAACACTAAACCCTAACCCTAAGCCCAAAACTTAACCCTAATCCTATACCTTAACCCTAACCCTAACCCTAACCCTAATGCTAACCCCTAAAAGTAACCCTAACCGTGACTAGTAAACCTAACCCTAACCTCTAACACAAACCATAGCACATAACTCTAACCCTAAAACTAACCCTATACCTAACCCTAAACCCTAACTCTTAACCTTAACCCTAAGCGTTAACTCTCACGCTAACCTTTAATCCTAACCCTAATCCTAATCTTCAACCCTAAACCTAACACTTAATCCTAACCCTGTACCAAACCCTAACCCCTCATCTTAACCCTAACCGTAAACCTCAACCCTAAACCAAAGTGTAACCGTTAAACCTAAGTGTAACCTTTAACCCTAATCCTATTCCCTAACCCTAAGCCCTCACCCTAACACTAAACTTCATCCTTAACCCTAACCAGAATCCTACACCTAAATCTAATTCTCAGACTTCTTGCTTTCTTAGAGTTTAGAAAGCCTGCAATCCTCCCATGCTATGCGTGAAAGGAGGCTCTACCACTGTGTCCTGCATGAAACCCACGGGCCCATACCCAGAGTATGATAGAGTGGGTTCCCGGGTACAATCCCAGCCCCCTAAACTCCCCCCGCCCGCCTAATGCAGACAGGGCCCGTGCGCTAAGCATAAACAATACCATTAACAGATAACCCTAACCCTGAACATAACACCCAACCCTGTTCCTATTTCTCCCCTTAACACGTAAACCTCACCGTGCGCCTAACTTTAACCTCTTATCCTAACGTTAATGCATAACCCATTTCCTGAGAACAACCCCTATCCCATAATTGTAACCCTATCTCCTAGTCATCACTGTGACACCTAATCCCTAACCCTAATTCTAAACCGCTAACCCTACCCGGAACCCTAACTACAACCCTAACACTGACAGTAACCCTTAATTCTAACCCCAACGCTATGCCTAACAAAAACCCTAACCCTTGACCCTAACCCTAACCCTAACCCTTAAACCTTACCCTAACCCTTAAACCTAATCCTAATCCTAACCATTAAACCTAACCCTAGCTGTTAAAGCTAACCCTAAACCTTACACTCACGACTAGACCTAACCCTGACACTAACCTAACACCTAACCCTAACCAGAACCCCTAAAGCTAACCCGGAACCCTATCCCTAACCCCAGCAGTAAACTTTAACCCTAAACCTAAGCCCAACCCGTAACCCTAATCCTATCCTTTTGCCCTAAAACTAACCCCTAAACCTAACCCCTATACCTCACCCTAACTCTCATCCCAATCCTAATTCTAACCATACCCCTTCATAAAACACTAACTCCTAACCGCTAACCCTAACACTAACCAAAAACCCTAATCACTAATCCCTAACCCTAACGCTTAACCTTTACCCAAACCGTTAAACCTCACCTTAAATCTTAACCCTGACCTTAACCTTAACCTTTAACTCTAAGCCTAACACTTAACCCTACAGTAAGGAAGACCCTTAATGCTAATGGGATCCCGATCCCTAACCCTAACACTACAGCTAAAAATAACCCTAACCTTTGATCCTTAAACCTAACCCCTAACACTTTCTTTAACCCCAAACCCTAACCCTAATCCTAAGCATTAAACCTAACCCTATCTCTTAACCCTAACGCTAGCCCTTACCCTAACGCCTAGATCTAACCCTAAATCGAACCTACCGCCTAATCCTAACCTTAAGCCCTAATGCTAACTCTAACCCTGAACCCTAAACCTACCCGTAACCCTTA
Source organism: Eulemur rufifrons (assembly GCF_041146395.1). NCBI lineage: Eukaryota > Metazoa > Chordata > Mammalia > Primates > Lemuridae > Eulemur > Eulemur rufifrons. The sequence continues at coordinate 366,379 of NW_027182881.1, forward strand.
ACACTAACCCTATCCGTGAACCTTAACCCTGACCCTAACCATTACCCGCACCCAAGCATTTAACCATGACCCTACCCCTAATCCTTAATGATAACCCTAACACTAAACCCTCACCCTACTCCCAACACTTAACCCTAATCCTATCCCTTAACCCTAACCCTAATGCTAACCCCTAAACGTAACCCTCACCGTTACCAGTAAACCTAACCCTAACCTCTAACACAAACCATAGCACATAACTCTAACCCTAAAACGAACCCTAACCCTAACCCTAACCCTAACCTTAAACCCTAACTCTTAACCTTAACCCTAAGCGTTAACTCTCATGCTAACCTTTAATCCTAACCCTAATCCTAATCTTCAACCCTAAACCTAACACTTAACCCTAACCCTGTACCAAACCCTAACCCCTCATCTTAACCCTAACCGTAAACCTCAACCCTAAACCAAAGTGTAACCGTTAAACCTAAGAGTAACCTTTAACCTTAACCCTAATCCCTAACCCTAAGCCCTCACCCTAACACTAAACTTCATCCTTAACCCTAACCAGAATCCTAACCCTAAATCTAATTCTCAGACTTCTTGCTTTCTTAGAGTTTAGAAAGCCTGCCATCCTCCCATGCCATGCGTGAAAGGAGGCTCTACCACTGTGTCCTGCATGAAACCCACGGGCCCATACCCAGAGTATGATAGAGTGGGTTCCCGGGTACAATCCCAGCCCCCTAAACTCCCCCCGCCCGCCTAATGCAGACAGGGCCCGTGCGCTAAGCATAAACAATACCTTTAACAGATAACCCTAACCCTGAACATAACACCCAACCCTGTTCCTATTTCTCCCCTTAACACGTAAACCTCACCGTGCGCCTAACTTAACCTCTTATCCTAACGTTAATGCATAACCCATTTCCTGAGAACAACCCCTATCCCATAATTCTAACCCTATCTCCTAGTCATCACTGTGACACCTAATCCCTAACCCTAATTCTAAACCGCTAACCCTAACCGTAACCCTACCTACAACCCTAACACTGACAGTAACCCTTACTTCTAACCGCAACGCTATGCCTAAGAAAAACCCTAACCCTTGACCCTAACCCTTCACCCTAACCCCTAAGCCTTACCCTAACCCTTAATCCTAATCCTAATCCTAACCATTAAACCTAACCCTAGCTCTTAAAGCTAACCCTAAACCTTACCCTCACGACTAGACCTAACCCTGACACTAACCTAACACCTAACCCTAACCAGAACCCCTAAAGCTAAGCCTGAACCCTATCCCTAACCCTAGCAGTAAACTTTAACCCTAAACCTAAGCCCAACCCGTAACCCTAATCCTATCCTTTTACCCTAAAACTAACCCCTAAACCTAACCCCTATACCTCACCCTAACTCTAACCCCAATCCTAATTCTAACCATACCCCTTCATAAAACACTAACTCCTAACCGCTAACCCTAACACTAACCAAAAACCCTAATCACTAATCCCTAAACCTAACGCTTAACCTTTACCCTAACCGTTAACCCTCACCCTAAATCTTAAAACTGACCCTAACCTTAACCTTTATCTCTAAGCCTAACACTTAACCCTACAGTAAGGAAGACCCTTAATGCTAATGGGATCCCGATCCCTAACCCTAACACTACAGCTAAAAATAACCCTAACCTTTGATCCTTAAACCTAACCCCTAACACTTTCTTTAACCCCAAACCCTAACCCTAATCCTAAGCATTAAACCTAACCCTATCTCTTAACCCTAACGCTAGCCCTTACCCTAACGCCTAGATCTAACCCTAAATCGAACCTACCGCCTAATCCTAACCTTAAGCCCTAATGCTAACTCTAACCCTGAACCCTAAACCTACCCGTAACCCTTAACACTAACCCTATCCGTGAACCTTAACCCTGACCCTAACCATTACCCGCACCCAAGCATTTAACCCTGACCCTACCCCTAATCCTTAATGATAACCCTAACACTAAACCCTCACCCTACTCCCAACACTTAACCCTAATCCTATCCCTTAACCCTAACCCTAATGCTGACCCCTAAACGTAACCCTCACCGTGACCAGTAAACCTAACCCTAACCTCTAACACAAACCATAGCACATAACTCTAACCCTAAAACGAACCCTAACCCTAACCCTAACCCTAACCTTAAACCCTAACTCTTAACCTTAACCCTAAGCGTTAACTCTCATGCTAACCTTTAATCCTAACCCTAATCCTAATCTTCAACCCTAAACCTAACACTTAACCCTAAACCTGTACCTAACCCTAACCCCTCATCTTAACCCTAACCGTAAACGTCAACCCTAAACCAAAGTGTAACTGTTAAACCTAAGAGTAACTTTTAACCCTAACCCTAATCCCTAACCCTAAGCCCTCACCCTAACACTAAACTTCATCCTTAACCCTAACCAGAATCCTAACCCTAAATCTAATTCTCAGACTTCTTGCTTTCTTAGAGTTTAGGAAGACTGCAATCCTCCCATGAGATGCGTGAAAGGAGGCTCTACCACTGTGTCCTGCATGAAACCCACGGGCCCATACCCAGAGTATGATAGAGTGGGTTCCCGGGTACAATCCCAGCCCCCTAAACTCCCCCCGCCCGCCTAATGCAGATAGGGCCCGTGCGCTAAGCATAAACAATACCTTTAACAGATAACCCTAACCCTGAACATAACACCCAACCCTGTTCCTATTTCTCCCCTTAACACGTAAACCTCACCGTGCGCCTAACTTTAACCTCTTATCCTAACGTTAATGCATAACCCATTTCCTGAGAACAACCCCTATCCCATAATTCTAACCCTATCTCCTAGTCATCACTGTGACACCTAATCCCTAACCCTAATTCTAAACCGCTAACCCTAACCGTAACCCTACCTACAACCCTAACACTGACAGTAACCCTTACTTCTAAACCCAACGCTATGCCTAACAAAAACCCTAACCGTTGACCCTAACCCGTCACCCTAACCCCTAAGCCTTACCCTAACCCTTAACCCGAATCCTAATCCTAACCATTAAACGTAACCCTAGCTCTTAATGCTAACCCTAAACCTTACCCTCACGACTAGACCTAACCCTGACACTAACCTATCACCTGACCCTAACCAGACCCCTAAAGCTAACCCTGAACCCTATCCCTAACCCTAGCAGTAAACTTTAACCCTAAACCTAAGCCCAACCCGTAACCCTAATTCTATGCTTTTACCCTAAACCTAACCCCTATACCTCACCCTAACTCTAACCCCAATCCTAATTCTAACCATACCCCTTCATAAAACACTAACTCCTAACCGCTAACCCTAACACTAACCAAAAACCCTAATCACTAATCCCTAACCCTAACCCTTAACCTTTACCCTAACCGTTAACCCTCACCCCAAATCTTAACACTGACCCTAACCTTAACATTTAACTCTAAGCCTAACCCTTAACCCTACAGTAAGGAAGACCCTTAATGCTAATGGGATCCCTTATCCCTAACCCTAACACTACAGCTAAAAATAACCCTAACCTTTGATCCTTAAACCTAACCCCTAACACTTACTTTAACCCCAAACCCTAACCCTAATCCTAAGCATTAAACCTAACCCTATCTCTTAACCCTAACGCTAGCCCTTACCCTAACGCCCAGATCTAACCCTAAATCGAACCTACCGCCTAATCCTAACCTTAAGCCCTAATACTAACTCTAACCCTGAACCCTAAACCTACCCGTAACCCTTAACACTAACCCTATCCGTCAACCTTAACCCTGACCCTAACCATTACCCGCACCAAAGCATTTAACCCTGATCCTACCCCTAATCCTTAATGATAACCCTAACACTAAACCCTAACCCTAAGCCAAACACTTATCCCTAATCCTATCCCTTAACCCTAACCCTAATGCTAACCCCTATACGTAACCCTAACCGTTACCAATAAACCTAACCCTAACCTCTAACACAAACAATAGCACTAAACTAACTAAAACTAACCCTATCCCTAACCCTAACCCTAAACCCTAACTCTTAAGCTTAACACTAAGCGTTAACTCTCACGCTAACCTTTAATCCTAACCCTAATCCTAATCTTCAACCCTAAACCTAACACTTAACCCTAACCCTGTACCAAACCCTAACCCCTCATCTTAACCCTAACCGTAAACCTCAACCCTAAAAAAAAGTGTAACCGTTAAACCTAAGAGTAACCTTTACCCTAACCCTAAGCCCTAACCCTAAGCCCTCACCCTAACACTAAACTTCATCCTTAACCCTAACCATAATCCTAACCCTAAATCTAATTCTCAGACTTCTTGCTTTCTTAGAGTTTAGAAAGCCTGCCATCCTCCCATGCCATGCGTGAAAGGAGGCTCTACCACTGTGTCCTGCATGAAACCCACGGGCCCATACCCAGAGTATGATAGAGTGGGTTCCCGGGTACAATCCCAGCCCCCTAAACTCCCCCCGCCCGCCTAATGCAGACAGGGCCCGTGCGCTAAGCATAAACAATACCTTTAACAGATAACCCTAACCCTGAACATAACACCCAACCCTGTTCCTATTTCTCCCCTTAACACGTAAACCTCACCGTGCGCCTAACTTTAACCTCTTATCCTAACGTTAATGCATAACCCATTTCCTGAGAACAACCCCTATCCCATAATTCTAACCCTATCTCCTAGTCATCACTGTGACACCTAATCCCTAACCCTAATTCTAAACCGCTAACCCTAACCGTAACCCTACCTACAACCCTAACACTGACAGTAACCCTTACTTCTAACCCCAACGCTATGCCTAACAAAAACCCTAACCCTTGACCCTAACCCTTCACCCTAACCCCTAAGCCTTACCCTAACCCTTAACCCTAATCCTAATCCTAACCATTAAACCTAACCCTAGCTCTTAAAGCTAACCCTAAACCTTACCCTCACGACTAGACCTAACCCTGACACTAACCTAACACCTAACCCTAACCAGAACCCCTAAAGCTAACCCTGAACCCTATCCCTAACCCTAGCAGTGAACTTTAACCCTAAACCTAAGCCCAACCCGTAACCCTAATCCTATCCTTTTACCCTAAAACTAACCCCTAAACCTAACCCCTATACCTCACCCTAACTCTAACCCCAATCCTAATTCTAACCATACCCCTTCATAAAACACTAACTCCTAACCGCTAACCCTAACACTAACCAAAAACCCTAATCACTAATCCTTAACCCTAACGCTTAACCTTTACCCTAACCGTTAACCCTCACCCTAAATCTTAACACTGACCCTAACCTTAACCTTTAACTCTAAGCCTAACCCTTAACCCTACAGTAAGGAAGACCCTTAATGCTAATGGGATCCCTTATCCCTAACCCTAACACTACAGCTAAAAATAACCCTAACCTTTGATCCTTAATCCTAACCCCTAACACTTACTTTAACCCCAAACCCTAACCCTAATCCTAAGCATTAAACCTAACCCTATCTCTTAACCCTAACGCTAGCCCTTACCCTAATGCCTAGATCTAACCTTAAATCGAACCTACCGCCTATTCCTAACCTTAAGCCCTAATGCTAACTCTAACCCTGAACCCTAAACCTACCCGTAACCCTTAACACTAACCCTATCCGTCAACCTTAACCCTGACCCTAAACATTACGCGCACCCAAGCATTTAACCCTGACCCTACCCCTAATCCTTAATGATAACCCTAACACTAAACCCTCACCCTACGCCCAACACTTAACCCTAATCCTATCCCTTAACCCTAACCCTAATGCTAACCCCTAAACGTAACCCTCACCGTGACCAGTAAACCTAACCCTAACCTCTAACACAAACCATAGTACATAACTCTAACCCTAAAACGAACCCTAACACTAAGCCTAACCCTAAACCCTAACTGTTAAACTTAACCCTAAGCGTTAACTCTCACGCTAACCTTTAATCCTAACCCTAATCCTAATCTTCAACCCTAAACCTAACACTTAACCCTAACCCTGTACCAAACCCTAACCCCTGATCTTAACCCTAACCGTAAACCTCAACCCTAAACCAAAGTGTAACCGTTAAACCTAAGAGTAACATTTAACCCTAACCCTAAGCCCTAACCCTAAGCCCTCACCCTAACACTAAACTTCATCCTTAACCCTAACCATAATCCGAACCCTAATTCTAATTCTCAGACTTCTTACTTTCTTAGAGTTTAGAAAGCCTGCAATCGTCCCATGCCATGCGTGAAAGGAGGCTCTACCACTGTGTCCTGCATGAAACCCACGGGCCCATACCCAGAGTATGATAGAGTGGGTTCCCGGGGACAATTCCAGCCCCCTAAACTCCCCCCACCCGCCTAATGCAGACAGGGCCCGTGCGCTAAGCATAAACAAAACCTTTAACAGATAACCCTAACCCTGAACATAACACCCAACCCTGTTCCTATTTCTCCCCTTAACACGTAAACCTCACCGTGCGCCTAACTTTAACCTCTTATCCTAACGTTAATGCATAACCCATTTCCTGAGAACAACCCCTATCCCATAATTCTAACCCTATCTCCTAGTCATCACTGTGACACCTAATCCCTAACCCTAATTCTAAACCGCTAACCCTAACCGTAACCCTACCTACAACCCTAACACTGACAGTAACCCTTACTTCTAACCCCAACGCTATGCCTAACAAAAACCCTAACGCTGCACCCTAACCCCTAAGCCTTACCCTAACCCTTAACCCTAATCCTAATCCTAACCATGAAACCTAACCCTAGCTCTTAAAGATAACCCTGAACCTTGCCCTCACGACTAGACCTAACCCTGACACTAACCTAACACCTAACCCTAACCAGAACCCCTAAAGCTAAGCCTGAACCCTATCCCTAACCCTAGCAGTAAACTTTAACCCTAAACCTAAGCCCAACCCGTAACCCTAATCCTATCCTTTTACCCTAAAACTAACCCCTAAACCTAACCCCTATACCTCACCCTAACTCTAACCCCAATCCTAATTCTAACCATACCCCTTCCTAAAACACTAACTCCTAACCGCTAACCCTAACACTAACCAAAAACCCTAATCACTAATCCCTAACCCTAACGCTTAACCTTTACCCTAACTGTTAACCCTCACCCTAAATCTTAACACTGACCCTAACCTTAACCTTTAACTCTAAGCCTATCCCTTAATCCTACAGTAAGGAAGACCCTTAATGATAATGGGATCCCTTATCCCTAACCCTAACACTACAGCTAAAAATAACCCTAACCTTTGATCCTGAAACCTAACCCCTAACACTTACTTTAACCCCAAACCCTAACCCTAATAATAAGCATTAAACCTAACCCTATCTCTTAACCCTAACGCTAGCCCTTACCCTAAAGCCTAGATCTAACCCTAAATCTAACCTACCGCCTAATCCTAACCTTAAGCCCTAATGCTAACTCTAACCCTGAACCCTAAACCTACCCATAACCCTTAACACTAACCCTATCCGTGAACCTTAACCCTGACCCTTACCATTACCCGCAACCAAGCATTTAACCCTGACCCTAACCCTAATCCTTAATGCTAACCCTAAGACTAAACCCTAACCCTAAGCCCAACACTTAACCCTAATCCTATCCCTTAACCCTAACCCTAACCCTAATGCTAACCCCTAAACGTAACCCTATCCGTGCACAGTAAACCTAACCGTAACCTCTAACACAAATCATAGCACATAACTCTAACCCTAAAACTAACCCTAACCCTAACCCTAACCATAAACCCTAACTCTTAACCTTAACCCTAAGCGTTAACTCTCACGCTAACCTTTAATCCTAACTCTAATCCTAATCTTCAACCCTAAACCTAACACTTAACCCTAACCCTCTACCAAACCCTAACCGCTCATCTTAACCCTAACCGTAAACCTCAACCCTAAACCAAAGTGTAACCGTTAAACCTAAGAGTAATTTTTAACCCTAACCCTAATCCCTAACCCTAAGCCCTCACCCTAACACTAAACTTCATCCTTAACCCTAACCATAATCCAACCCTAAATCTCATTCTCAGACTTCTTGCTTTCTTAGAGTTTAGAAAGCCTGCAATCCTCCCATGCCATGCGTTAAAGGAGGCTCTACCACTGTGTCCTGCATGAAACCCACGGGCACATACCCAGAGTATGATAGAGTGGGTTCCCGGGTACAATCCCAGCCCCCTAAACTCCCCCCGTCCGCCTAATGCAGACAGGGCCCGTGCGCTAAGCATAAACAATACCTTTAACAGATAACCCTAACCCTGAACATAACACCCAACCCTGTTCCTATTTCTCCCCTTAACACGTAAACCTCACCGTGCGCCTAACTTTAACCTCTTATCCTAACGTTAATGCATAACCCATTTCCTGAGAACAACCCCTATCCCATAATGCTAACCCTATCTCCTAGTCATCACTGTGACACCTAATCCCTAACCCTAATTCTAAACCGCTAACCCTAACCGTAACCCTACCTAAAACCCTAACACTGACAGTAACCCTTACTTCTAACCCCAACGCTATGCCTAACAAAAACCCTAACCCTTGACGCTAACCCTTCACCCTAACCCCTAAGCCTTACCCTAACCCTTAACCCTAATCCTAATCCTAACCATTAAACCTAACCCTAGCTCTTAAAGCTAACCCTAAACCTTACCCTCACGACTAGACCTAACCCTGACACTAACCTAACACCTAACCCTAACCAGAACCCCTAAAGCTAACCCTGAACCCTATCCCTAACCCTAGCAGTAAACTTTAACCCTAAACCTAAGCCCAACCCGTAATCCTAATCCTATCCTTTTACCCCAAAACTAACCCCTAAACCTAACCCCTATACATCACCCTAACTCTAACCCCAATCCTAAATCTAACCAACTCCTAACCGCTAACCCTAACACTAACCAAAATCCCTAATCACTAATCCCTAACCCTAACGCTTAACCTTTACCCTAACTGTTAACCCTCACCCTAAATCTTAACACTGACCCTAAACTTAACCTTTAACTCTAAGCCTAACCCTTAACCCTGCAGTAAGGAAGACCCTTAATGCTAATGGGGTCCCTTATCCCTAACCCTAACACTACAGCTAAAAATAACCCTGACCTTTGATCCTTAAACCTAACCCCTAACACTTACTTTAACCCCAAACCCTAACCCTAATCCTAAGCATTAAACCTAACCCTATCTCTTAACCCTAACGCTAGCCCTTACCCTAACGCCGAGATCTAACCCTAAGTCTAACCTACCGCCTAATCCTAACCTTAAGCCCTAATGGTAACTCTAACCCTGAAACCTAAATCTACCCGTAACCCTTAACACTAACCCTATCCGTGAACCTTAACCCTGACCCTAACCATTACCCGCACCCAAGCATTTAACCCTGACCCTAACCCTAATCCTAAATGATAACCCTAACACTAAACCCTAACCCTAAGCCCAACACTTATCCCTAATCCTATCCCTTATCCCTAACCCTAACCCTAATGCTACCCCCTAAACGTAACCCTAACCGTGACCAGTAAACCTAACCCTAACCTCTAACACAAAGCGTAGCACATAACTCTAACCCTAAAACTAACCCTAAACCTAACCCTAACCCTAAACCCTAACTCTTAACCTTAACCCTAAGCGTTAATTCTCACGCTAACCTTTAATCCTAACCCTAATCCTAATCTTCAACCCTAAACCTAACACTTAACCCTAACCCTGTACCAAACCCTAACCCCTCATCTTAACCCTAACGGTAAACCTCAACCCTATACCAAAGTGTAACCATTAAACCTAAGAGTAACCTTTAACCCTAACCCTAATCCGTAACCCTAAGCCCTCACCCTAACACTAAACTTCATCCTTAACCCTAACCATAATCCTAACCCTAAATCTAATTCTCAGACTTCTTGCTTTCTTAGAGTTTAGAAAGCCTGCAATTTTCCCATGCTATGCGTGAAAGGAGGCTCTACCTCTGCGTCCTGCATGAAACCCACGGGCTCATACCCAGAGTATGATAGAGTGGGTTCCCGGGTACAATCCCAGCCCCCTAAACTCCCCCTGCCCGCCCAATGCAGACAGGGCCCGTGCACTAAGCATAAACAATACCTTTAACAGATAACCCTAACCCTGAACATAACACCCAACCCTGTTCCTATTTCTCCCCTTAACATGTAAACCTCCCCGTGCGCCTAACTTTAACCTCTTATCCTAACGTTAATGCATAACCCATTTCCTGAGAACAACCCCTATCCCATAATTCTAACCCTATCTCCTAGTCATCACTGTGACACCTAATCCCTAACCCTAATTCTGAACCGCTAACCCTAACCGTAACCCTACCTACAACCCTGACACTGACAGTAACCCTTACTTCTAACCCCAACGCTATGCCTAACAAAAACCCTATACATTCAGCCTAACCCCTAAGCCTTACCCTAACCCTTAACCCTAATCCTAATCCTAACCATTAAACCTAACCCTAGCTCTTAAAGCTAACCCTAAACCTTACCCTCACGACTAGACCTAACCGTGACACTAACCTAACACATGACCCTAACCAGACCCCTAAAGCTAACCCTGAACGCTATCCCTAACCCTAGCAGTAAACTTTAACCCTAAACCTAAGCCCAACCCGTAACCCTAATCCTATCCTTTTACTCTAAAACTAACCTCTAAACCTAACCCCTATACCTCACCCTAACTCTAACCCCAATCCTAATTCTAACCATACCCCTTCATAAAACACTAACTCCTAACCGCTAACCCTAACACTAACCAAAAATCCTAATCACTAATCCCTAACCCTAACGCTTAACCTTTACCCTAACCGTTAACCCTCACCCTAAATCTTAACACTGACCCTAACCTTAACCTTTAACTCTAAGCCTAACCCTTAACCCTACAATAAGGATGACCCTTAATACTAATGGGATCCCTTATCCCTAACCCTAACACTACAGCTAAAAATAACCGTAACCTTTGATCCTTAAACCTAACCCCTAACACTTACTTTAACCCCAAACCCTAACCCTAATCCTAAGCATTGAACCTAACCCTATCTCTTAACCCTAATGCTAGACCTTATCCTAATGCCTAGATCTAACCCTAAATATAACCTACCGCC
>NW_027182881.1:390000-430000 GCF_041146395.1 Eulemur rufifrons
AACTATAATCCTAACCCTAAATCTAATTATCAGACTTCTTGCTTTCTCAGCGTTAGAAAGCCTACAATCCTCCCATGCCATGAATAAAAGGAGGCTCTACCACTGTGTCCTGCCGGAAACCCCAGTGCCCATACTCAGCATACACTAGAGTGGGTTCCCGACGACAATCGCAACCCCAAACCCCTCCCCCCCTGCCTAGTGCAGACAGGGCCCGAGTCGTAAGCATAAACCCTACCCCTCACCCCTAACCATAACCCTGAACATAACACCTGACCCTGATCCCATTGCTCACCTTAAAATGTAAATCTCACCATAACCCTAAATTTAACCCCTTATCATAACGTTAATGCATAACACTTACCCTGAGAACAACTCCTATCTCTGAATTCTAACCCTAACTCCAAGCCATAACCATAACACCTAATCCCTAATGCGAATTCTAAACTGCTAACCCTAACCTTAAACCTACCATCAAACCAAACATTACCCTAGCCCCTAACTTTAAAACTATGCCTAAAAATAACCCTAACACTTCACCCTTAATCCTAACCCCTAACTCTAACCCTAACCGTATCCCTAAGACACTAACCATAACCCTAACTGTTAACCCTCACCCTAACACGTAACCCTGAACTTAACCCTAAACCTTAACACTAACCCTTAACCCTAACCCTAAGCCAAACCCTTAACCATAATCCTATCCTTTAACCCTAAACGCTAACCCTAATATTAACCCCAACCCTAAACCTAACCCTAGCACCCTAACCCAAACCCAACAACTAACCCCTATCCCTAACACTAACCCTAACTCCTAATCCCTAGGACCTAACCCTGACTCGAACCATAATCCCAAACTCCAAACCCCTAACCCAAACCCTAACCCTGATTCTCACACTACTTCCATTCTCAGAGTGAAGCAAGCCTACAATACAGCTATACTATGCGTGAGATGAGGCTCCACCTGAGTCCTGCATGTAGGTCCTTTCCCAAGGATCAGGGAACGATTTTGTGCTTTCGTGGAGACTCCGACAGCACCCTTCTCACCGTAGATAAAACAGGTCCTGTGCCCTTAAACTAAAAGCTAAATCTCAGCCCTAACACTAACACTAACCCCTAACGGTAAACATAAGCTCCGACCGTAACGCTGAACACGAACTCTAAAACCTTACCCTAAACCTAAGCCCTAACCCTAACACTAACCCCTAAACATAACACTAACCATGAACCCTAAACCTAACCCTAACCATAACACTTAACGCTAACCCTAAAGCCTACACGAAGACTTATTCCTAACACTAACAAAAACCCTAGCCCTTAGTCTTGATCCTTATCATTAACCCTCACACTAGCCCTTAACCCTAACCCTAATCCTAATCTTTAACCCTAAAGCTAAAACTTAAGCCTAACACTGTACCAAACGCTAAACCTTAACCTTAACCCTAACCCTAAAACATAACCATAAACCTGACTGTAACGGTTAAACCTAACACTAACCTTTAACCCTAACCACTGACCTTCAGAACGCACCCTAACACTAACCTTCATCCCTAAACATTACCATAAACCTACCCCTAAATCTAATTCTCAGACTTCTTGCTTTCTCAGAGTTTAGAAAGCCTACAATTCTCCCACGTCATGAGTAAAAGGAGGCTCTGCCACTGTGTCCTGCAAGAAACCCGGGGGCCCATAACTAGTGCATGATAGAGCGGGTTCCCAGTGGCAATCCTAGTCCCTAACCCCCCCCTCCTGGTGAAGACAGGGCCCGTGCGCTAAGCAAAAACACTATCCCTAACAGATAACCCTAACTCCAAACATAAAACCTAACCCTGATCCTGTTGCTCACCTTAAAACATAAACCTAACCATAACACTAATTTATCCCCTTATGTTAACATTAATGCATAGCACCCAAAGAAGAAGCCCTATCCCATAATTCTAAACCTAACCCCTAGCCATAACCATAACACCTCATCCATATTCTAAAGTACCAACCCTAAACTTCAACCTACCATCAACCCTAACCCTAACCCTAACCCTTAACCCTAAGCCCTCACCCTAACACTAATCTTCATCCCTAAACCGTGCCGTAATCCTAACCCGAAATCTAATTCTCAGACTTCTTGCTTTCTCAGAGTTTTGAAAGCCTACAATCCTACTAAGCCATGCATGAAAGCCCGCTCTGCGACAGTGTCCTGCAGGAAACCAGAGGCCCATACACTGCATACGATAGAGTAGGTTACCAGCGACCATCACAGACCACTATCTTTGCCTCCTAGTGCATACAGGGCCCGTGCCCAGAGCATAAACCCTACCCCTCACCCATAAGACTAACCCAGAACATAACACCTAACCCTGATCATACTGCTCACCTTAAGAGGTAAAGCTCACCATAACCCTAACTTTAACACCTTATCTTAACGTTAATGCATGACACCCTGAGAAAAAGCACTATACTGTAATTCTAACGCTAACTCCTAGCCATAACCATAACACCTGATCCCGAATTCTGAAACGCCAACCCTAACCTTAACCCTACCAACAACACTAACACTAACCCTAACACCTTACCCTAACCCTACGCATAAAAATAACCCTAACCGTTGATCCTTAGTCATAACCCCTAACCTTAACCCTAACACTTAACCCTAATCCCAAGCCTAACCATTAAACATAACCCTAACACTTAACCTTAAACCTAACCTTTACCTTAATGCCTAGAGATCTAACCCTAACACTGACTTACAGTTAACACTAACCCTAACCCCCTAATGTTAACCTTAAACCTGAACCATAAACCTAACCCTTAAACCTAATCCTATCCCTAACCCCCTAACCCTATCCCTAACTGTTAACCCTCACCCTAAACCTTAACCCTGACCCTAACCCTAAACCTGAACCCTTACCCTAAGCCTAACCCTTAACCCTAACCCTATCCCTTAACACTAACGCTAACTCCAAACCTAAACCTTACCCTGGTCCCCTAAACCAGAGTTAACACCTAACCCGTAACACTAACTCAAACCCTAACCACTAATCCCTAGCACCTGACCCTGACTCCAAGCCTAACCCCTAACTCGAAACCCCTAACCCCAACCCTAACCCTAATTCTCACACTACTTCCATTCCCGAGTGAAGCAAGCCTACAATACAGCCATGCCATGTGTGAGATGAGGCTCCGCCTGAGTCCTGCATGTAGATCTTGTCCCAGGGCCCAGGGAATGATGTTGTGCTTTCGTGATGACTCCGACCGCACCCCTCTCACAGTAGATTAACCAGGTCCTGTGCCCTTAAACTGACCGATAAATCTAAGCCCTACCACCAACGCTAACCCCTGACCCTGAACCTAAGCCCCGAGCCTAAAGCCCAACACTAACTCTAAACCCTTATCCTAAACCTAATCCTTAACCCTAATGCTAACCCCTAAACGTAACCCTAACCGTGACCAGTAAACCTAACCCTAACCTCTAACACAAACCCTAACACATAACTCGAACCCTAAAGCTAACCCTAACCCATAACCCTAAACCTAAACCCTAACCCTAACTCTTAACCTTAACCCTAACCGTTAACTCTCACGCTAACCTTTAATCCTAACCCTAATCCTAATCTTCAACCGTAAACCTAACACTTAACCCTAACCCTGTACTTAACCCTAACCCTACACCAAACCCTAATCCCTCATCTTAACCCTAACCGTAAACCTCAACCCTAAACCGAACTGTAACCGTTAAACCTAAGAGTAACCATTAACCCTAACCCTAATCCCTAACCCTAAGCCCTCACCCTAACACTAAACTTCATCCTTAACCCTAACCAGAATCCTAACCCTAAATCTAATTCTCAGACTTCTTGCTTTCTTAGAGTTTAGAAAGCCTGCAATCCTCCCATGCCATGCGTGAAAGGAGGCTCTACCACTGTGTCCTGCATCAAACCTACGGGCCCATACCCAGAGAACGATACAGTGGGATCCTGGTGACAATCCCAGTCCCCTAACCTCCCCCCACCCCCGCCTAAGGCAGACAGGGCCCGTGCGCTAAGCATAAACAATACCTGTAACAGATATCCCTCACCGTGAACATAACACCTAACCCTGTTCCTATTTCTCCCCTTAACACGTAAACCTCACCATGAGCCTAACTTTAACCTCTTATCCTAACGTTAGTGCATAACCCATTTCCTGAGAACAACCCCTATCCCATAATTCTAACCCTATCTCCTAGTCGTCACTGTAACACCTAATCCCTAACCCTAATTCTAAACCGCTAACTCTAACCGTAACCCTGCCTACAACCCTAACACTGACAGTAACCCTTACTTCTAACCCCAACGCTATGCCTAACAAAAACCCTTAACCCTTCACCCTAACCCCTGAGCATAACCCTAACCTTTAACCGTAATCCTAATCCTAACCATTAAACCTAACCCTAGCTCTTAAAGCTAACCCTAAACCTTACCCTCACGACTAGACCTAACCCTGACACTAACCTAACACCTAACCCTAACCATAACCCCTACAGCTAACCTTAACCCTGAACCCTAAACCTAACCCTAACACTGAACCCTCACTATATCCCCAACCTCTAAGCCTAATCCTAACCGTTAACCCTCACCCTAACACTTAAACTGGACCATAACACTAAACATTAACCCTAACACTAAACTTTAACCCTAAACCTGAGCCCAACCCTTAACCCTAATCCTATCCTTTTACCCTAAACCTAACTCCTAAACCTAACCCTAAGACTAACCCCAATCCTAATTCTAACCATACCCCTTCATAAAACACTAACTCCTAACCCTAACACTTACCAAAAACCCTAATCGCTAATCCCTAACACTAACGCTTAACCTTTACCGTAACCGTTAACCCTCACCCTAACCCTTAACGCTGACCCTAACCTTAACCTTTAATCTAAGCCTGACCTTAACCCTAACAGTAAGGAAAACCCTCACGCCAACCTTATCCCTTATCCCTAACCCTAACACTACAGCTAAAAATAACACTAACCTTTGATCCTTAAACCCAACCCCTAACACTTACTTTAACCCCAAACCCTAACCCTAATCCTAAGCATTAAACCTAACCCTATCTCTTAACCCTTACTCTAACGCCTAGATCTAACCCTAAAATCTAACCTACCACCTAATCCTAACCTTAAGCCCTAATGCTAACTCTAACCCTGAACCCTAAACCTACCCGTAAACCCTTAACACTAACCCTATCCATAAACCTTAACCCTGACCCTAACCATTACCCGCACCCAAGCATTTAACCCTGACCCTAATCCTAATCCTTAACGATAAACTTAACACTAAACCCCAACCCTAAGCCCAACACTTAACCCTAATCCTAACCCTTGACCCCTAACCCTAAACCTAAGCCTAACCCCAACCTGAACCCTTAATCTTGACCCTTACCCTTAACCCTCACACTAACCCTACTCCTAATCTTTAACCATGAAGCTAACACTGAAGCCTACCCCTGTGCCAAACGCTAAACCCAAACCTTAACCCGAACCCTGAGACTTAACCGTAAACCTAACTGTAACTGTTAAACCTAACACTAACCTTTAACCCCAACCCCTAACCCAAGACCCCACCCTGACACTAATCTTCATCCCTAAACATTACCAGAATCCTACCGCTAAATCTAATTCTCAGAGTTCTTGCTTTCTCAGAGTTTAGAAAGCCTACAATCCTCCCATGCCATGAGTAAAAGGGGGCTCTGCCACTGTGTCCTGCATGAAACCCAGGAGCCTATACCCAGCGTACGATAGAGTGTGTTCCCGGGGACAATCCCATCCCCCTAACCCCCGCCCCCCGCCCAGTGCAGACAGGGCCCGTACGCTAAGTATAAACACTACCCCTAACAGATAACCCTCACCCTGAATATAACACCTAACCCTGATCCTATTGCTCACCTTAAAACATAAACCTCCCCGTAACCCTAACTTAGCCCCTTAACTTAACGTGAATGCATAACACCTTGAGAAGAAGCCCTATCCCGTAATTCTAATCCTAAACCATAGTCATAACCGTAACACCTCATCCCTAATTCTAAAACGTCAAACCTAACATTCACCCTACCAGCAACCCTAACCCTAACCCTAACCCTTAACCCTAAGCCCTCACCCTAACCACTAATCTTCATCCCTAAACCGTGCCGTAATCCTAACCTGAAATCTAATTCTCAGACTTCTTGCTTTCTCAGAGTTTTGAAAGCCTACAATCCTACTAAGCCATGCATGAAAGCCGGCTCTGCCACAGTGTCCTGCATGAAACCCAGAGGCCCATACACTGCGTGCGATAGAGTGGGTTCCCAGCGACCATCACAGACCCCTAACTTCGCCTCCTAGTGCATACAGGGCCCGTGCCCTAAGGATAAACCCTACCCCTCACCCATAACCCTAACCCAGAACATAACACCTAACCCTGATCCTACTGCTCACCTTAACAGGTAAAGCTCACCGTAACCCTAACTTTAACCCCTTATCTTAACGTTAATGCATGACACCCTGAGAACAAGACCTGTACCGTAAATCTAACGCTAACTCCTAGCCATAACCATAACACCTAATCCCTAATTCTGAAACGCCAACCCTAACCTTAACCCTACCAACAACACTAACACTAACCCTAACCCCTTACGCTAACCCTACGCCTAAAAATAACCCTAACCTTTGATCCTGAGTCATTACCCATAATCTTAACCCTAATCCTCAACCCTAATCCCAATCCTTAACCATTAAACTTAACCCTAACTCTTAACCCTAACCCTGACCTTTACCCTAATGCCTAGAGATCTAACCGCAACACTGACCTACAGTTACACTAACCCTACCCTCTAATGCTAACCTTAAACCTGAACCATAAACCTAACCCTTAACCCTAACCCTATCCCTAACCCCCTTACCCTAACTCTAACTGTTAACCCTCACCCTAACCCTCAACCTTGACCCTAACCTTAAACCTTAATCCTAACCATGCGTTTCATGAGCCTCTGCCTTTGTCCTGCGTGACAGTTGAAGCCCAACACCCAGGGTAAGATGAAGTGGGGACGCAGCCTTGCTCCACACCCACAGTGCCCCGTACATTAGACGGGGCCCGTGCCCTAACACACACCGTTAAACGTAAGCCCTAACCCTATCACTAAACCAAACCCTTCGTAAGCCCCGAATCTAACTCCTAACAGTAACCCTAATCCCTCACCCTTACTCTTGCCTCTCACCCTAAATCTAAACCCAACCACTAAACATAATCCTAATCTCTAACCCTAACAGTAATCCTAACCCTAATTCTAACCTAAAACCCTAACCCCTAAATCTAATCCTAGTCCCTAACACCTAACCTTACCCTAAACCGAATTCCAATTCTCAGAGTTCTTCAATTCAAAAACTTAAAAAAGCCTACAATCCACCAATGCCGTGTCTGAGATGAGCGTCCGCCCCTATGTCCTGCATGACAGGCAGGCGCCAATGCCCAGGGTACTATGGAGTGGAGTCCTGGGGTCTGTAGGCTTGCTAAACTCCAGTTTGGAAGAATTGCTATAGTCATATATAGGGATGCTTACATTTACTTATAGAAAGCAACTATTGATGTGTGATTTGTAGGCTTGCCTTACTCTAGTTTGGATGAAGAAGCTGAATCATATATAGGAATATTAGCCTTGAGTTAGAGGAAGCATCTATGGGGGGTGCTTTTTTGGCTTGTTAAACTCTGGTTTGGAAGAAGTTCGAGAGTCTTATATAGGAACGATATCATTCATTCAGAGAAAGCAATTATAGGGAGTTGGTTTGTAGGCTTGCTAAGCTCTAGTTTGGAGGAAGGCGAGAGTCATATATAGGAACGCTTACGTTCACATAAAGCGTCTACGGGGGGACGGATTCTAGGCTTCCTAAACTCTAGCTTGGAAAAAGAGGACAGTTATGTATAGGAACTCTCGGCGGGGGATTTGTAGCATTGCTAAAATCTTAGATTGGAAAAGTTGCGAGAGTCATACATAGGAATGTTAACATTCACTCAATGAAAGCAACTATAAGGGGTGCTTTCCAGGCTGGCTACACTCTAATTTGGAAAAAGTGCGACAGTCATATATAGGAAGGCTTATATTCACTCAGACAAAGCAATTATGTGTAGGTGTATAGTAGGCATGCTAACTCTAGTTTGGAAAATTTTGAGAGCCATGTATAGGAAAACTTACAGTAACTTAGAGAAAGCAACGAACAGGGGTGGAGTGTAGGCTTTCTAAACTCTAGTTTGGAGGAAGTGCCATAGTCATATATAGGAACGCTTAAATTCGTTCAGAGAAAACAGCTGTCGGGGATTGGTTTGTAGACTTATTCAACTCTAGTTTGGAAGAAGTGCGAGAGACATATATAGGAATGTTTACATTGACTCAAAAAAAGCAACTATGGGGGAGTGTTATTTTGGCATGCCAGATGTTAGTTAAGAAGAGGTACAAGACTCATATATAGGAACGCTTACATTCACACAGCGAGAGCAACTACGGAGTAGTGTCAGGTAGACATATTAAAGTCTAGCTTGGGAGAAGTTCCAGAGTCCTATATAGGAAAGGTAACAGCCACTTTGAAAAAGCAAGTTTTGGCGGGTGGTTTGTAGGCCTGCAAAACCCTGTTTTGGTTGAAGTGTGAGAGTCATATATGAGAACGCTTACATTCACTCAGAGAAAGCAATGATGGGGTTGTTTGTAGGCTTACTAAACTGCAGTTTGGAAGAAGCAGGAGAATCACATATAGGAGCACATACATTTTGACGCACTGAAAGTAACTATGGGGTGGTGTTTTATAGGCATGCTAAACTCTAGTTTGGACGAAGTTTGAGAATCACATATAAGAAAGCTTAGAGTCACTTAGAGAAAGCAAATCTCTGGGTGTGGAATGTAGGCCTGCTAAACTCTATTTTGGTTTAAGAGTGAGAGTCATATATGGGAAGGCTTACATTCCCTCAGAGAAAGCAACGATGGCGTGGTGGTTTGTAGGCATACTAAACTCTAGTTTGGAAGAAGTAGGAGAATGATATATGGGAACGCTTACATTCGCGTAGAGAAAGCAATTATGGGGTGGCGTTTTTGTAGCCATGCTAATCTCTAGTTTGGAAGAAGTTAAGGAGTAATATATAGGAAAGGGTACAGTCATAGAAACCAACTCTCGGGGGATGTTTTGTACACCTGCAAAACTCCAGTTTGGAAGTGGGAGAGAGTCATATTGGGGACCGCGTGCATTCACTCAGAGAAATCAACGATGGGATTGTGATTTGTAGGCATAGTCAACTCTAGTTTGGAAGAAGTACGAGAATCGTATATAGGAACGCTTACCTTCACGCAGAGAAAGCAACTATGGAGTGATGTTTGTATGCCTACTAAAATATAGTTTCGAGGAAGTTCGAGAGCCATATCTGGGAAGCTTACAGTCACTTAGAGAAAGCAACCCTCGGGGGTGTTTCGTAGGCCTGCTAAACTCTATTTTCAATGAAGTGTTAGAATAATATATGGGAACTCAGTGAAAGCAACGTTGTGGTTGTGGTTCCTAGAAGAAGCAAGAGAATCACATGTAGAACCGCTTACATTCCGGCACCGAATGCAACTATGGGGTGGTGTTTTGTAGGCTTGCAAAACTCTAGTTTGGACGAAGTTTGAGAGTCATATATAGGAAAGTTTACAGTCACGTAGAGAAAGCAACTCTCTGGGTGTGGAATGTAGAGTTATTTTGGTTGAAATAGAGTTATTTTGGTTGAAGTGTGAGAGTCATATATGGGAACGCTTACATTCACTCAGAGAAAACAACGTTTGGGTGGTGCTTTGTAGGGCATACTAAACTGTAGTTTGGAACAAGTACGAGAGTCCTATATAGGAACACTTACATTCACACAGAGAAAGCACTTATGGCGTCAGGTTTTGTAGGCATGCTAAACTGCAGTTTGGAAGAAGTTGGAGAACCTTATACAGGAAAGATTACCGTCACCTAGGGAAAGCAACTCCTGGGAGATTTTTTTGTACACATGCTAAACTCTAATTTGGATGAAGTGTGAGAGTCAAACATGGGACCGCTTACATTCCCTCAGAGAAACAACACTGGGGTGGTTTTTGTAGGCATACTAAATAGTTTGGAAGAAGTACGAGAATGATATTTGGGAAGGCTTACATTCACACAGAGAAAGCAACTACGGGGTGGTGTTTTGTAAGCATGCTATAGTTTGGAAGAAGTTCCAAACCTCAACAGTCATTTAGAGAAAGCAACTCTTGGTGGGTGATTTTTAGGTCTGCTAAATTGTATTTTGAAAGAAGTACCAGAGTCATATATACTAATGCTTACATTCATGCAAAGAAAAAACCATGGGGTGATGTTTTGTGGGCATGTTAACCTGTAGTTTGGAAGAAGTTGGAGAGTCTTATTTAGGAAAGCTTACAGTCACCTAGAGAAAGCAACTCTCGGGAGAGCCTTTCTTGGCCTGCTAAACTCTACTTTGCATCAATTGTGAGAGTCAAACATGGGAATGCTTTCATTCATTCAGAGAACGCAACGTTTGGGTGGTGGTTTGTAGGCATTCTAAACTGTATTTTGGAGGAAGTACGAGAGTCATGTATATGAACGCTTACATTCATGCAGAGAAAGCAACTGTGGGGTGGTTTCTAGGCATGCTAAACTCTAGTTTGGACGAAGTTTGAGAATCACATATAAGAAAGCTTAGAGTCGCTTAAAGCAAATCTCTGGGTGTGGAATGTAGGTGTGCCAAACTCTATTTTGGTTTCAGAGTGAGAGTCATATATGGGAAGGCTTACATTCACTCAGAGAAAGCAACGATGGTGTGGTCGTTTGTAGGCGTACTGAACTCTAGTTTGGAAGAAGTAGGAGAATGATATATGGGAACGCTTACATTCATGCAGAGAAAGCAATTATGGGGTGGCTTTTTTGTAGCCATGCAAATCTCTATTTTGCAAGAAGTTAAAGAGTAATATATAGGAAAGCGTACCGTCATTTATAGAAACCAACTTTCGGGGGATGATTTGTAGGCCTGCAAAACTCTACTTTGGAAGAAGGGGAGAGTCATATGGGGGACTGGGTATATTCACTCGGAGAAATCAACGATGGGGTTGTGGTTTGTAGGCATACTAAACTCTAGTTTGGAAGAAGTACGAGAATCATTTATAGGAACGCTTACATTCATGCAGAGAAAGCAACTATGGAGTGATGTTTGTATGCCTACTAAACGATAGATTGGAGGATGTTCGAGAGTCATATCTGGAAAGCTTACAGTCATTTAGAGAAAGCAACTCTCTGGGGGTGGTTCGTAGGCCTGCTAAACTCTATTTTCAATGAAGTGTTCGAATCATATACAGGAACGCTTACATTCACTCAGAGAAAGCAACGTTGGGGTGGCCGTTTGTGAGCATACTAAACTCTACTTTGGAAGAGGTACGAGAGACATACATAGGAACGCTTACATTAACACAGAGAAAGCAAATACGGGGTGCTGTAGTGCAGGCATGCTAAACTATAGATTGGAAGAAGTTCGAAAGCTGACAGTCACTTAGAGAAAGCAACTCTTGGCGGGTGATTTTTAGGTCTGCTAAATTGTATTTTGAAAGACGTACAAGAGTCATATATACAAACGCTTACATTTATGCAGAGAAAGAAACTATGGGGTGATGTGTTGTTGGCATGCTAAACTGCAGTTTGAAAGGACTTCCAGAGTGTTATATAGGATAGCTACAGTCACCTAGAGAAAACAACACTCGGGACAGCTTTGCAAGCCTCTAAACACTAATTAGCAGCAATTGTGAGAGTCAAATATGGGAAAGCTTACATTCACGGAGAGAACACAACGTTTGGGTGGTGGTTTGTAGGCATAATAACTGTAGGTCGGAAGAAGTAGGAGAGTCATATATATGAACAGTTACATTCACGCAGAGAAAGAAACTGTTGGGTGGTGTATGTACGCATGTTAATCTATACTTTGGAGGAAGTTTGAGAGTCATATCTGGGGAAAATTACAGTCACATAGCTAAATCAACCATCGGGGACTGGTTTGTAGGTCTGCTAAATTCTATTTTGGAAAAAGTGATTCATATAAGGGAATGCTTATGTTCACTCAGAGAAAGCAACGATGCGGTGGTGTATTGTTGGCATGCTAAACTTTAGTTTGGAAGAAGTTCGAGAGTTTTACATTGGAAAGCTTACATTCACCTAGAGAAAGCAACTCTCAGGATGTGGTTTATAGGTCTGGTGAACTCTAATTTGGATCAAGTGTGAGAGTCATACATATGAGTTCCAAAATACAGTTTAGTATGCCTACAAACCACCAGCCTAACATTGCTTTCTCTGAGTGGATATAGGCCTTCCCTTATATGAATCTCGGACTGCTTTCAAAATGCAATTTGCCGGACCTACAAAACACCGCCCGAGAGTTGCTTTCTCTCACTATAAGCTTTCCTATATATGACTTTGGGACATAGTTTAGCATGCCAACAAAAGGCCACCCCATAGTTTGCGTGAATGTAAGCGTTCCTATGCATCACGCTCGTACTTCTTCCAAAGTATAGTACACCTACCAACCACCTCCCCAACGTTGCTTTTTCTGAGTGAATGTAAGCATTCTTTTATTCTCGTACTTCCTCCAAACTCCAGTTTAGTGTGACTAAAAATCACCACCGCAACCTTGCTTTCTCTGAGTGAATGTTAGCGTTCCCATTTAAGATTCACACTTCATCCAAAATAGAATTTAGCAGAACTACAAACCGGCCCCCAAGGGTTGCTTTCTCTGTGAGACTGTAAGCTTTCCTATTACTCTTAACTTCTTCGCAACTAGAGATTTGCATGCCTACAAAACACCACCCCATAGTTGCCCTCTCTGCGTGAATGTAAGCACTCATATATATGACTCTGCTACTTCTTCCAAAATACAGTTTAGTATGCTTACAAACAACCAACCAAACGTTGCGTTCTCTCAGAGAATGTTAGCGTTCCCAAGTATGACTGTTCCAAATGATGCAAAGTAGAGTTTAGCAGGCTTACAAACTATCTCTCGAAAGTTGCTTCCTCTGGGGGACTGTAAGCTTTCCTATAAAAGACTGTCGAACGTCTTCGAAACTACATTTCAGC
This sequence comes from Eulemur rufifrons, assembly GCF_041146395.1. Taxonomy (NCBI): domain Eukaryota; kingdom Metazoa; phylum Chordata; class Mammalia; order Primates; family Lemuridae; genus Eulemur; species Eulemur rufifrons. Next base: position 403,118 of record NW_027182881.1, read on the forward strand.
ACGCCAACAAAACATCACCACATAGTTTCTTTCTCAGCATAAATATAAGCGATTTTATATATGACTCTTGTACTTCTATCAAAATACAATTTAGCAGACCTCAAAATCAACCGCCAAGAGTTGCTTTCTCTAAGTCACTGTCAGCTTTCGAACTTCTTCCAAATTATATTTTATCATGCCTACAAAACACCACCCCATAGTTGCTTTCTCTGCGTCCATATAAGCGTTCATATATATGACTCTCGTACTTCTTCCAAACTGGAGTTAGTATACCTACAAACCGGCACCCAATTTACCTTTCTCTGAGTGAATGAAGCGTATCCATGTATGCCTCTTTCACTTCATCCAAATTAGAGTTTAGCGGCCCACAAACCACCTCCTGTGAGTTGCTTTCTCTAGGTGACTGTAAACTTTCCTATATAAGACTCTCGAACTTCTTCCAAACTACAGTTTAGCATGCCAACAATACAGCGCCCCATCGTTGATTTCTCTGAGTGAACATAAGCGTTCCCATATATGACTCTCACTCTTCTTCCAAAATAGAATTTAGCAGACCTACACAACACCCGATGGTTCCAATTCTCTAGGTGACTTTAATTTTTCCCACATATGACTCTCGAACTTCCTCCAAACTAGATTATGATGATTACATAGGCCACCCCACAGTTGCTTTCTCTGCGTGAATGTAACCGTTCATATATGACTCTCCTACTTCTTTTGAACTACAGCATTTATTCCTACAAACCATCATGACAACGTTCTTTCTGTGAGTGAATGCAAGCGTTCTCACACTTCATCCAAATTACAGTTTAGCAGACCTACCAACAAACTACAGAGATTTGTTTTTCTCTGTGTCACTGTAATCTTTCCTATGTAAGGCTCTCGAACTTCTTCGAAACCACAGTTTAGCATGCCAACAAAATACGATCACAGAGTTGCTTTCTCTGCGTGAATGTAAGCATTCGTATATATGACTCTCCTACTTCCTCCAAAATACAGTTTAGAATGCTTACAAACCACCACCCAAACGTTGCGTTCTCTGAGTCAATGTAAGCGTTCCCATGTTTGACTCTCACAATTGATGCAATCTAGAATTTAGCATGCTTAGAAACAATCTCCCGAGAGTTGCTTTCTCTGGGTGACTGTAAACTTTCCTATGTAAGACTCGCGAACTTCTTCCAAACTACAGTTTAGCATGCCAAAAAACCACCGCCCCATAGTTGATTTCTCTTCGTGATCATAAGCGTTCCCATATATGACTCTCATTCGTCTTTCAAAATAGAATTTAGCAGATCTACAAAATGGCCCCCGATGGTTGCTTTCTCTAAGTGACTGTAATTTTCCCCAGATATGACTCTCGAAATTCCTCCAAACTACAGATTAGCATGCATACATACGCCACCCAACAGTTGCTTTCTCTGCGTGAATGTAACCGTTCATATATGACTCTCCTACTTCTTCCGAACTACAGTTATTATGCCTACAAACCACCACCCAAACGTTGTGTTCTCTCCGTGAATGTAAGCGTTCCCATGTTTGACTCTCACAATCGCTGCTTCTTAGAGTTTAGCAGGCTTGCAAAGCTCTCCTGAGTGTTGCTTTCTCTAGGTGACTGTAAGCTATCCTACATAACACTCTCGAACTTCTTCCAAACTGCAGTTTAGCATCCCCACAACACATCACCCCATAGTTTCTTTCTACGCATGAATGTAAGCGTTTGTATATAAGACTCTGACACGTCTTTCAAAATACAATTTAGCAGACTTAAAAAATCACCCGCCAAGAGTTGCTTTCTCTAAGTGACTGTCAGCTTTCGAACTTCTTCCAATCTATAGTTTAGCATGCCTGCACTACAGCACCCCGTATTTGCTTTCTCTGTGTTAATGTAAGCGTTCCTATGTATGTCTCTCGTACCTCTTCCAAAGTAGAGTTTAGTATGCTCACAAACGGCCACCCCAACGTTGCTTTCTCTGAGTGAATGTAAGCGTTCCTGTATATGATTTTAACACTTCTTTGAAAATAGAGTTTAGCAGGCCTACGAACCACCCCCCGAGAGTTTCTTTCTCTAAATGACTGTAAGCTTTCCAGATATGACTCTCGAACATCCTCCAAACTATAGTTTAGTAGGCATACACACATCACTCCATAGCTGGTTTGTCTGCGTGAATGTAACCGTTCATATATATGACTTTCCTACTTCTTCCGAACTACAATTAAGGCCACAAACTGCAACCCAAACCTTGCGTTCTGAGTGGATGTAAACCTTCCCATACTTGACTTTAAGAGTTGGTGCAAATTGTCAGGCTTAGAAACCATCTCCCAAGAGTTGCTCTCTCTAGGTGACTGTAAGCTTTGCTATATAAGATTCTAAACTTCCTCCAAACTATAGTTTAGTAGGCATACAAACCACTCCATAGTTGCTTTCTCTGCATGAATGTAAGCGTTCCTATATATGATTCTCGTACTTTCTCCAAACTAGAGTTTAGTATGCCTACAAAACACAACCCCATCCTCGATTTCTCTGAGTCAATGTACGTGGTCCCCAATATGACTCTCCCACTTCTTCCAAAGTAGAGTTTTGCAGGCCTACCCTTCATCCCCCGAAAGTTGGTTTCTATAAATGAGTGTACGCTTTCCTATATAACTTCTTCCAAACTAGAGATTAGCATGGGTACAAAAAAGCCACCCCATAATTGCTTTCTCTGCATGAATGTAAGCGTTCCCATATATCATTCTCCTACTTCTTCCAAACTAGAGTTTAGTATGCCTACAAACCACCACACCATCGTTGCTTTCTCTGAGTGAATGTAACCCTTTCCATATATGACTCTCAATCTAAACCAAAATAGAGTTTAGCACGCCTACATTCCACACCCAGAGATTTGCTTTCTCTAAGTGACTCTAAGCTTTCTTATATGTGATTCTCAAACTTCGTCCAAACTAGAGTTTAGCACGCCTAGAAAACACCACCCCACAGTTCCTTTCTCTGCATGAATGTAAGCGTTTGAATATATGACTCTGGTACTTCTTTCAAAATACAATTCAGCAGACCTAAAAATCCACCGCCAAGAGTTGCTTTCTCTAAGTGACTGTCTGCTTTCGAACTTCTTCCAAACTATATTTTAGCAGGCCTACAAAACACCACCCCATAGTTGCTTTCTCTGCGTCCATATAAGCGTTCATATATATGACTCTAGTACTTCCAAACTGGAGTTAGTATACCTACAAACCGGCACCCCAATTTACCTTTCTCTGAGTGAATGAAGCGTATCCATGTATGCCTCTTTCACTTCATCCAAATTAGAGTTTAGCGGCTTACAAACCACCTCCTGTGAGTTGCTTTCTCTAGGTGACTGTAAACTTTCCTATATAAGACTCTCGAACTTCTTCCAAACTACAGTTTAGCATGCCAACAATACAGCGCCCCATCGTTGATTTCTCTGAGTGAACATAAGCGTTCCCATATATGACTCTCACTCTTCTTCCAAAATAGAATTTAGCAGACCTACACACCAGCCCCCGATTGTTCCTTTCTCTAAATGACTCTAATTTTCCCCAGATATGACTCTCGAACTTCCTCCAAACTACAGATTATGATGATTACATACGCCACCCCACAGTTGCTTTCTCTGCGTGAATGTAACCGTTCATATATGACTCTCCTACTTCTTCGAACTACAGTTGTTATTCCTACAAACCACCACGACAAAGTTCTTTCTCTGAGTGAATGCAAGCGTTCTCACACATCATCCAAATTACAGTTTAGTAGACCTACCAACAAACTACAGAGAGTTGTTTTCTCTGTGTCACTGTAATCTTTCCTATATAAGGCTCTCGAACTTCTTCCAAACCACAGTTTAGCATGCCAACAAAATACGATCACAGAGTTGCTTTCTCTGCGTGAATGTAAGCATTCGTATATATGACTCTCCTACTTCCTCCAAAATACAGTTTAGAATGCTTACAAACCACCACCCAAACGTTGCGTTCTCTGAGTGAATGTAAGCGTTCCCATGTTTGACTCTCACAATTGATGCAAATTAGAGTTTAGCACGCTTAGAAACAATCTGCCGAGAGTTACTTTCTCTAGGTGACTGTAAGCTTTCTTATATAAGACTCGCGAACTTCTTCCAAACTACACTTTAGCATCCCAACGAAACACTGCCCCATCGTTGATTTCTCTGAGTGAACATTAGCGTTCCCACATATGAATTTCACTCTTCTTCCAAAATAGAATTTAGCAGATCTACAAAACGGCCCCCGATTGTTGCTTTCTCTAAGTGACTGCAATTTTCCCCAGATATGACTCTCGAACTTCCTCCAAAGTATAGATTAACATGCGTACATACACCACCCAACAGTTTCTTTCTCTGCGTGAATGTAACCGTTCATATATATGACTCTCCTACTTCTTCCGAACTACAGTTATTATGCCTACAAACCACCACCCAAACGTTGTGTTCTCTCCGTGAATGTAAGCGTTCCCATGTTTGACTCTCACAATTGCTGCTAATTAGTGTTTAGAGGCTTGTATAGCTGTCCCGAGTGTTGCTTTCTCTAGGTGACTGTAAGCTATCCTATATAACACTCTCGAACTCCTTCCAAACTGCAGTTTAGCATGCCAAAAACACATCACCCCATAGTTTCTTTCTCTGCATGAATGTAAGCGTTTGTATATGACTCTGGTACGTCTTTCAAAATACAATTTAGCAGACCTAAACATCACCCGCCAAGAGTTGCTTTCTCTAAGTGACTGTCAGCTTTCGAACACCTTCCAATCTATAGTTTAGCATGCCTGCACTACAGCACCCCGTATTTGCTTTCTCTGTGTTAATGTAAGCGTTCGTATTTATGTTTCTCGTACCTCTTCCAAAGTAGAGTTTAGTATGCTCAAAAACGGCCACCCCAACGTTGCTTTCTCTGAGTGAATGTAAGCGTTCCTGTATATGATTCGAACACTTCATTGAAAATAGAGTTTAGCAGGCCTACGAACCACCCCCAGAGAGTTGCTTTCTGTAAATGACTGTAAGCTTTCCAGATATGACTCTCGAGCATCCTCCAGTCTATCGTTTAGTAGGCATACAAACATCACTCCATAGTTGCTTTCTCTGCATGAATGTAAGCGTTCCTATATATGATTCTCGTCCTTCTTCCAAACTAGAGTTTAGTATGCCTACAAACCACAACCCCATCGTTGATTTCTCCGAGTGAATGTACCCAGTCCCCCATATGATTCTCCCCCTTCTTCCAAAGTAGAGTTTTGCAGGCCTACAAACCATCCCCCGAAAGTTGGTTTCTATAAATGACGGTACGCTTTCCTATATATTTCTCTTTAACTTCTTGCAAAATAGAGATTAGCATGGCTACAAAAAAGCCACCCCATAATTGCTTTCTCTGCATGAATGTAAGCGTTCCCATATATCATTCTCCTACTTCTTCCAAACTAGAGTTCAGTATGCCTACAAACCACCACACCATCGTTGCTTTCTCTGAGTGAATGTAAGCCTTCCCATATATGACTCTCACTCCGAAACCAAAATAGAGTTTAGCACGCCTACATTCCACACCCAGAGATTTGCTTTAAGCGACTCTAAGCTTTCTTATATGTGATTCTCAAACTTCGTCCAAACTAGAGTTTAGCATGCCTAGAAAACACCACCCCAGAGTTGCTTTCTCTGCATGAATGTAAGCGTTTGAATATATGACTCTGGTATTTCTTTCAAAATACAATTCAGCAGACCGAAAAATCCACCGCCAAGAGTTGCTTTCTCTAAGTGACTGTCTGCTTTCGAACTTCTTCCAAACTATATTTTAGCAGGCCTGCAAAACACCACCCCATAGTTGCTTTCTCTGCGTCCATATAAGCGTTCATATATATGACTCTAGTACTTCTTCCAAACTGGAGTTAGTATACCTACAAACCGGCACCCCAATTTACCTTTCTCTGAGTGAATGAAGCCTATCCATGTATGCCTCTTTCACTTCATCCAAATTAGAGTTTAGCGGCTTACAAACCACCTCCTGTGAGTTGCTTTCTCAAGGTGACTGTAAACTTTCCTATATAAGACTCTCGAACTTCTTCCAAACTACAGTTTAGCATGCCAACAATACAGCGCCCCATCGTTGATTTCTCTGAGTCAACATAAGCGTTCCCATATATGACTCTCACTCTTCTTCCAAAATAGAATTTAGCAGACCTACACACCAGCCCCCGATTGTTCCTTTCTCTATGTGACTCTAATTTTCCCCAGATATGACTCTCGAACTTCCTCCAAACTACAGATTATGATGATTACATACGCCACCCCACAGTTGCTTTCTCTGCGTGAATGTAACCGTTCATATATGACTCTCCTACTTCTTCGAACTACAGTTGTTATTCCTACAAACCACCACGACAAAGTTCTTTCTCTGAGTGAATGCAAGCGTTCTCACACTTCATCCAAATCACAGTTTAGCAGACCTACCAAGAAACTACAGAGAGTTGTTTTCTCTGTGTCACTGTAATCTTTCCTATATAAGGCTCTCGAACTTCTTCCAAACCACAGTTTAGCATGCCAACAAAATACGACCACAGAGTTGCTTTCTCTGCGTGAATGTAAGCATTCGTATATATGACTCTCCTACTTCCTCCAAAATACAGTTTAGAATGCTTAAAAAACAGCCACCCAAACGTTGCGTTTTCTGAGTGAATGTAAGCGTTCCCATGTTTGACTCTCACAATTGCTGCTAATTAGTGTTTAGAGGCTTGTAAAGCTGTCCCGAGTGTTGCTTTCTCTAGGTGACTGTAAGCTATCCTATATAACACTCTCGAACACCTTCCAAACTGCAGTTTAGCATCCCCACAACACATCACCCCATAGTTTCTTTCTCTGCATGAATGTAAGCGTTTGTATATGACTCTGGTACGTCTTTCAAAATACAATTTAGCAGACCTAAAAATCACCCGCCAAGAGTTGCTTTCTCTAAGTGACTGTCAGCTTTCGAACTTCTTCCAATCTATAGTTTAGCATGCCTGCACTACAGCACCCCGTATTTGCTTTCTCTGTGTTAATGTAAGCGTTCGTATTTATGTCTCTTGTACCTCTTCCAAAGTAGAGTTTAGTATGCTCACAAACGGCCACCCCAACGTTGCTTTCTCTGAGTGAATGTAAGCGTTCCTGTATATGATTTTAACACTTCTTTGAAAATAGAGTTTAGCAGGCCTACGAGCCACCCCCTGAGAGTTTCTTTCTCTAAATGACTGTAAGCTTTCCAGATATGACTCTCGAACATCCTCCAAACTATAGTTTAGTAGGCATACACACATCACTCCATAGCTGGTTTGTCTGCGTGAATGTAACCGTTCATATATATGACTTTCCTACTTCTTCCGAACTACAATTAAGGCCACAAACTGCAACCCAAACCTTGCGTTCTGAGTGGATGTAAACCTTCCCATACTTGACTTTAAGAGTTGGTGCAAATTATCAGGCTTAGAAATCATCTCCCAAGAGTTGCTCTCTCTAGGTGACTGTAAGCTTTGCTATATAAGATTCTAAACTTCCTCCAAACTATAGTTTAGTAGGCATACAAACCTCACTCCATAGTTGCTTTCTCTGCATGAATGTAAGCGTTCCTATATATGATTCTCGTACTTTCTCCAAACTAGAGTTTAGTATGCCTACAAAACACAACCCCATCCTCGATTTCTCTGAGTCAATGTACGTGGTCCCCAATATGACTCTCCCACTTCTTCCAAAGTAGAGTTTTGCAGGCCTACCCTTCATCCCCCGAAAGTTGGTTTCTATAAATGAGTGTACGCTTTCCTATATAACTTCTTCCAAACTAGAGATTAGCATGGGTACAAAAAAGCCACCCCATAATTGCTTTCTCTGCATGAATGTAAGCGTTCCCATATATCATTTTCCTACTTCTTCCAAACTAGAGTTTAGTATGCCTACAAACCACCACACCATCGTTGCTCTCTCTGAGTGAATGTAACCCTTTCCATATATGACTCTCAATCCAAACCAAAATAGAGTTTAGCACGCCTACATTCCACACCCAGAGATTTGCTTTCTCTAAGTGACTCTAAGCTTTCTTATATGTGATTCTCAAACTTCGTCCAAACTAGAGTTTAGCACGCCTAGAAAACACCACCCCACAGTTCCTTTCTCTGCATGAATGTAAGCGTTTGAATATATGACTCTGGTACTTCTTTCAAAATACAATTCAGCAGACCTAAAAATCCACCGCCAAGAGTTGCTTTCTCTAAGTGACTGTCTGCTTTCGAACTTCTTCCAAACTATATTTTAGCAGGCCTACAAAACACCACCCCATAGTTGCTTTCTCTGCGTCCATATAAGCGTTCATATATATGACTCTAGTACTTCCAAACTGGAGTTAGTATACCTACAAACCGGCACCCCAATTTACCTTTCTCTGAGTGAATGAAGCGTATCCATGTATGCCTCTTTCACTTCATCCAAATTAGAGTTTAGCGGCTTACAAACCACCTCCTGTGAGTTGCTTTCTCTAGGTGACTGTAAACTTTCCTATATAAGACTCTCGAACTTCTTCCAAACTACAGTTTAGCATGCCAACAATACAGCGCCCCATCGTTGATTTCTCTGAGTGAACATAAGCGTTCCCATATATGACTCTCACTCTTCTTCCAAAATAGAATTTAGCAGACCTACACACCAGCCCCCGATTGTTCCTTTCTCTAAATGACTCTAATTTTCCCCAGATATGACTCTCGAACTTCCTCCAAACTACAGATTATGATGATTACATACGCCACCCCACAGTTGCTTTCTCTGCGTGAATGTAACCGTTCATATATGACTCTCCTACTTCTTCGAACTACAGTTGTTATTCCTACAAACCACCACGACAAAGTTCTTTCTCTGAGTGAATGCAAGCGTTCTCACACATCATCCAAATTACAGTTTAGTAGACCTACCAACAAACTACAGAGAGTTGTTTTCTCTGTGTCACTGTAATCTTTCCTATATAAGGCTCTCGAACTTCTTCCAAACCACAGTTTAGCATGCCAACAAAATACGATCACAGAGTTGCTTTCTCTGCGTGAATGTAAGCATTCGTATATATGACTCTCCTACTTCCTCCAAAATACAGTTTAGAATGCTTACAAACCACCACCCAAACGTTGCGTTCTCTGAGTGAATGTAAGCGTTCCCATGTTTGACTCTCACAATTGATGCAAATTAGAGTTTAGCACGCTTAGAAACAATCTGCCGAGAGTTACTTTCTCTAGGTGACTGTAAGCTTTCTTATATAAGACTCGCGAACTTCTTCCAAACTACACTTTAGCATCCCAACGAAACACTGCCCCATCGTTGATTTCTCTGAGTGAACATTAGCGTTCCCACATATGAATTTCACTCTTCTTCCAAAATAGAATTTAGCAGATCTACAAAACGGCCCCCGATTGTTGCTTTCTCTAAGTGACTGCAATTTTCCCCAGATATGACTCTCGAACTTCCTCCAAAGTATAGATTAACATGCGTACATACACCACCCAACAGTTTCTTTCTCTGCGTGAATGTAACCGTTCATATATATGACTCTCCTACTTCTTCCGAACTACAGTTATTATGCCTACAAACCACCACCCAAACGTTGTGTTCTCTCCGTGAATGTAAGCGTTCCCATGTTTGACTCTCACAATTGCTGCTAATTAGTGTTTAGAGGCTTGTATAGCTGTCCCGAGTGTTGCTTTCTCTAGGTGACTGTAAGCTATCCTATATAACACTCTCGAACTCCTTCCAAACTGCAGTTTAGCATGCCAAAAACACATCACCCCATAGTTTCTTTCTCTGCATGAATGTAAGCGTTTGTATATGACTCTGGTACGTCTTTCAAAATACAATTTAGCAGACCTAAAAATCACCCGCCAAGAGTTGCTTTCTCTAAGTGACTGTCAGCTTTCGAACATCTTCCAATCTATAGTTTAGCATGCCTGCATTACAGCACCCCGTATTTGCTTTCTCTGTGTTAATGTAAGCGTTCGTATTTATGTTTCTCGTACCTCTTCCAAAGTAGAGTTTAGTATGTTCAAAAACGGCCACCCCAACGTTGCTTTCTCTGAGTGAATGTAAGCGTTCCTGTATATGATTCGAACACTTCATTGAAAATAGAGTTTAGCAGGCCTACGAACCACCCCCAGAGAGTTGCTTTCTCTAAATGAATGTAAGCTTTCCAGATATGACTCTCGAGCATCCTCCAATCTATCGTTTAGTAGGCATACAAACATCACTCCATAGTTGCTTTCTCTGCATGAATGTAAGCGTTCCTATATATGATTCTCGTCCTTCTTCCAAACTAGAGTTTAGTATGCCTACAAACCACAACCCCATCGTTGATTTCTCCGAGTGAATGTACCCAGTCCCCCATATGATTCTCCCCCTTCTTCCAAAGTAGAGTTTTGCAGGCCTACAAACCATCCCCCGAAAGTTGGTTTCTATAAATGACGGTACGCTTTCCTATATATTTCTCTTTAACTTCTTGCAAAATAGAGATTAGCATGGCTACAAAAAAGCCACCCCATAATTGCTTTCTCTGCATGAATGTAAGCGTTCCCATATATCATGCTCCTACTTCTTCCAAACTAGAGTTCAGTATGCCTACAAACCACCACACCATCGTTGCTTTCTCTGAGTGAATGTAAGCCTTCCCATATATGACTCTCACTCCGAAACCAAAATAGAGTTTAGCACGCCTACATTCCACACCCAGAGATTTGCTTTAAGCGACTCTAAGCTTTCTTATATGTGATTCTCAAACTTCGTCCAAAGTAGAGTTTAGCATGCCTAGAGAACACCACCCCAGAGTTGCTTTCTCTGCATGAATGTAAGCGTTTGAATATATGACTCTGGTATTTCTTTCAAAATACAATTCAGCAGACCGAAAAATGAACCGCCGAGAGTTGCTTTCTCTAAGTGACTGTCTGCTTTCGAACTTCTTCCAAACTATATTTTAGCAGGCCTGCAAAACACCACCCCATAGTTGCTTTCTCTGCGTCCATATAAGCGTTCATATATATGACTCTAGTACTTCTTCCAAACTGGAGTTAGTATACCTACAAACCGGCACCCCAATTTACCTTTCTCTGAGTGAATGAAGCGTATCCATGTATGCCTCTTTCACTTCATCCAAATTAGAGTTTAGCGGCTTACAAACCACCTCCTGTGAGTTGCTTTCTCTAGGTGACTGTAAACTTTCCTATATAAGACTCTCGAACTTCTTCCAAACTACAGTTTAGCATGCCAACAATACAGCGTCCCATCGTTGATTTCTCTGAGTCAACATAAGCGTTCCCATATATGACTCACTGTTCTTCCAAAATAGAATTTAGCAGACCTACACACCAGCCCCCGATTGTTCCTTTCTCTATGTGACTCTAATTTTCCCCAGATATGACTCTCGAACTTCCTCCAAACTACAGATTATGATGATTACATACGCCACCCCACAGTTGCTTTCTCTGCGTGAATGTAACCGTTCATATATGACTCTCCTACTTCTTCGAACTACAGTTGTTATTCCTACAAACCACCACGACAAAGTTCTTTCTCTGAGTGAATGCAAGCGTTCTCACACTTCATCCAAATCACAGTTTAGCAGACCTACCAAGAAACTACAGAGAGTTGTTTTCTCTGTGTCACTGTAATCTTTCCTATATAAGGCTCTCGAACTTCTTCCAAACCACAGTTTAGCATGCCAACAAAATACGACCACAGAGTTGCTTTCTCTGCGTGAATGTAAGCATTCGTATATATGACTCTCCTACTTCCTCCAAAATACAGTTTAGAATGCTTAAAAACCAGCCACCCAAACGTTGCGTTCTCTGAGTGAATGTAAGCGTTCCCATGTTTGACTCTCACAATTGCTGCTAATTAGTGTTTAGAGGCTTGTAAAGCTGTCCCGAGTGTTGCTTTCTCTAGGTGACTGTAAGCTATCCTATATAACACTCTCGAACACCTTCCAAACTGCAGTTTAGCATCCCCACAACACATCACCCCATAGTTTCTTTCTCTGCATGAATGTAAGCGTTTGTATATGACTCTGGTACGTCTTTCAAAATACAATTTAGCAGACCTAAAAATCACCCGCCAAGAGTTGCTTTCTCTAAGTGACTGTCAGCTTTCGAACTTCTTCTAATCTATAGTTTAGCATGCCTGCACTACAGCACCCCGTATTTGCTTTCTCTGTGTTAATGTAAGCGTTAGTATTTGTCTCTCGTACCTCTTCCAAAGTAGAGTTTAGTATGCTCAAAAACGGCCACCCCAACGTTGCTTTCTCTGAGTGAATGTAAGCGTTCCTGTATATGATTCGAACACTTCATTGAAAATAGAGTTTAGCAGGCCTACGAACCACCCCCAGAGAGTTGCTTTCTCTAAATGAATGTAAGCTTTCCAGATATGACTCTCGAGCATCCTCCAATCTATCGTTTAGTAGGCATACAAACATCACTCCATAGTTGCTTTCTCTGCATGAATGTAAGCGTTCCTATATATGATTCTCGTCTTTCTTCCAAACTAGAGTTTAGTATGCCTACAAACCACAACCCCATCGTTGATTTCTCCGAGTGAATGTACCCAGTCCCCCATATGATTCTCCCCCTTCTTCCAAAGTAGAGTTTTGCAGGCCTACAAACCATCCCCCGAAAGTTGGTTTCTATAAATGACGGTACGCTTTCCTATATATTTCTCTTTAACTTCTTGCAAAATAGAGATTAGCATGGCTACAAAAAAGCCACCCCATAATTGCTTTCTCTGCATGAATGTAAGCGTTCCCATATATCATGCTCCTACTTCTTCCAAACTAGAGTTCAGTATGCCTACAAACCACCACACCATCGTTGCTTTCTCTGAGTGAATGTAAGCCTTCCCATATATGACTCTCACTCCGAAACCAAAATAGAGTTTAGCACGCCTACATTCCACACCCAGAGATTTGCTTTAAGCGACTCTAAGCTTTCTTATATGTGATTCTCAAACTTCGTCCAAACTAGAGTTTAGCATGCCTAGAAAACACCACCCCAGAGTTGCTTTCTCTGCATGAATGTAAGCGTTTGAATATATGACTCTGGTATTTCTTTCAAAATACAATTCAGCAGACCGAAAAATGAACCGCCGAGAGTTGCTTTCTCTAAGTGACTGTCTGCTTTCGAACTTCTTCCAAACTATATTTTAGCAGGCCTGCAAAACACCACCCCATAGTTGCTTTCTCTGCGTCCATATAAGCGTTCATATATATGACTCTAGTACTTCTTCCAAACTGGAGTTAGTATACCTACAAACCGGCACCCCAATTTACCTTTCTCTGAGTGAATGAAGCGTATCCATGTATGCCTCTTTCACTTCATCCAAATTAGAGTTTAGCGGCTTACAAACCACCTCCTGTGAGTTGCTTTCTCTAGGTGACTGTAAACTTTCCTATATAAGACTCTCGAACTTCTTCCAAACTACAGTTTAGCATGCCAACAATACAGCGTCCCATCGTTGATTTCTCTGAGTCAACATAAGCGTTCCCATATATGACTCTCACTGTTCTTCCAAAATAGAATTTAGCAGACCTACACACCAGCCCCCGATTGTTCCTTTCTCTATGTGACTCTAATTTTCCCCAGATATGACTCTCGAACTTCCTCCAAACTACAGATTATGATGATTACATATGCCACCCCACAGTTGCTTTCTCTGCGTGAATGTAACCGTTCATATATGACTCTCCTACTTCTTCGAACTACAGTTGTTATTCCTACAAACCACCACGACAAAGTTCTTTCTCTGAGTGAATGCAAGCGTTCTCACACTTCATCCAAATCACAGTTTAGCAGACCTACCAAGAAACTACAGAGAGTTGTTTTCTCTGTGTCACTGTAATCTTTCCTATATAAGGCTCTCGAACTTCTTCCAAACCACAGTTTAGCATGCCAACAAAATACGACCACAGAGTTGCTTTCTCTGCGTGAATGTAAGCATTCGTATATATGACTCTCCTACTTCCTCCAAAATACAGTTTAGAATGCTTAAAAACCAGCCACCCAAACGTTGCGTTCTCTGAGTGAATGTAAGCGTTCCCATGTTTGACTCTCACAATTGCTGCTAATTAGTGTTTAGAGGCTTGTAAAGCTGTCCCGAGTGTTGCTTTCTCTAGGTGACTGTAAGCTATCCTATATAACACTCTCGAACACCTTCCAAACTGCAGTTTAGCATCCCCACAACACATCACCCCATAGTTTCTTTCTCTGCATGAATGTAAGCGTTTGTATATGACTCTGGTACGTCTTTCAAAATACAATTTAGCAGACCTAAAAATCACCCGCCAAGAGTTGCTTTCTCTAAGTGACTGTCAGCTTTCGAACTTCTTCTAATCTATAGTTTAGCATGCCTGCACTACAGCACCCCGTATTTGCTTTCTCTGTGTTAATGTAAGCGTTAGTATTTGTCTCTCGTACCTCTTCCAAAGTAGAGTTTAGTATGCTCAAAAACGGCCACCCCAACGTTGCTTTCTCTGAGTGAATGTAAGCGTTCCTGTATATGATTCGAACACTTCATTGAAAATAGAGTTTAGCAGGCCTACGAACCACCCCCAGAGAGTTGCTTTCTCTAAATGAATGTAAGCTTTCCAGATATGACTCTCGAGCATCCTCCAATCTATCGTTTAGTAGGCATACAAACATCACTCCATAGTTGCTTTCTCTGCATGAATGTAAGCGTTCCTATATATGATTCTCGTCCTTCTTCCAAACTAGAGTTTAGTATGCCTACAAACCACAACCCCATCGTTGATTTCTCCGAGTGAATGTACCCAGTCCCCCATATGATTCTCCCCCTTCTTCCAAAGTAGAGTTTTGCAGGCCTACAAACCATCCCCCGAAAGTTGGTTTCTATAAATGACGGTACGCTTTCCTATATATTTCTCTTTAACTTCTTGCAAAATAGAGATTAGCATGGCTACAAAAAAGCCACCCCATAATTGCTTTCTCTGCATGAATGTAAGCGTTCCCATATATCATGCTCCTACTTCTTCCAAACTAGAGTTCAGTATGCCTACAAACCACCACACCATCGTTGCTTTCTCTGAGTGAATGTAAGCCTTCCCATATATGACTCTCACTCCGAAACCAAAATAGAGTTTAGCACGCCTACATTCCACACCCAGAGATTTGCTTTAAGCGACTCTAAGCTTTCTTATATGTGATTCTCAAACTTCGTCCAAACTAGAGTTTAGCATGCCTAGAAAACACCACCCCAGAGTTGCTTTCTCTGCATGAATGTAAGCGTTTGAATATATGACTCTGGTATTTCTTTCAAAATACAATTCAGCAGACCGAAAAATGAACCGCCGAGAGTTGCTTTCTCTAAGTGACTGTCTGCTTTCGAACTTCTTCCAAACTATATTTTAGCAGGCCTGCAAAAACACCACCCCATAGTTGCTTTCTCTGCGTCCATATAAGCGTTCATATATATGACTCTAGTACTTCTTCCAAACTGGAGTTAGTATACCTACAAACCGGCACCCCAATTTACCTTTCTCTGAGTGAATGAAGCGTATCCATGTATGCCTCTTTCACTTCATCCAAATTAGAGTTTAGCGGCTTACAAACCACCTCCTGTGAGTTGCTTTCTCAAGGTGACTGTAAACTTTCCTATGTAAGACTCTCGAACTTCTTCCAAACTACAGTTTAGCATGCCAACAATACAGCGTCCCATCGTTGATTTCTCTGAGTCAACATAAGCGTTCCCATATATGACTCTCACTCTTCTTCCAAAATAGAATTTAGCAGACCTACACACCAGCCCCCGATTTTTCCTTTCTCTATGTGACTCTAATTTTCCCCAGATATGACTCTCGAACTTCCTCCAAACTACAGATTATGATGATTACATATGCCACCCCACAGTTGCTTTCTCTGCGTGAATGTAACCGTTCATATATGACTCTCCTACTTCTTCGAACTACAGTTGTTATTCCTACAAACCACCACGACAAAGTTCTTTCTCTGAGTGAATGCAAGCGTTCTCACACTTCATCCAAATCACAGTTTAGCAGACCTACCAAGAAACTACAGAGAGTTGTTTTCTCTGTGTCACTGTAATCTTTCCTATATAAGGCTCTCGAACTTCTTCCAAACCACAGTTTAGCATGCCAACAAAATACGACCACAGAGTTGCTTTCTCTGCGTGAATGTAAGCATTCGTATATATGACTCTCCTACTTCCTCCAAAATACAGTTTAGAATGCTTAAAAACCAGCCACCCAAACGTTGCGTTCTCTGAGTGAATGTAAGCGTTCCCATGTTTGACTCTCACAATTGCTGCTAATTAGTGTTTAGAGGCTTGTAAAGCTGTCCCGAGTGTTGCTTTCTCTAGTGACTGTAAGCTATCCTATATAACACTCTCGAACACCTTCCAAACTGCAGTTTAGCATCCCCACAACACATCACCCCATAGTTTCTTTCTCTGCGTGAATGTAAGCGTTTGTATATGACTCTGGTACGTCTTTCAAAATACAATTTAGCAGACCTAAAAATCACCCGCCAAGAGTTGCTTTCTCTAAGTGACTGTCAGCTTTCGAACTTCTTCTAATCTATAGTTTAGCATGCCTGCACTACAGCACCCCGTATTTGCTTTCTCTGTGTTAATGTAAGCGTTAGTATTTGTCTCTCGTACCTCTTCCAAAGTAGAGTTTAGTATGCTCAAAAACGGCCACCCCAACGTTGCTTTCTCTGAGTGAATGTAAGCGTTCCTGTATATGATTCGAACACTTCATTGAAAATAGAGTTTAGCAGGCCTACGAACCACCCCCAGAGAGTTGCTTTCTCTAAATGAATGTAAGCTTTCCAGATATGACTCTCGAGCATCCTCCAATCTATCGTTTAGTAGGCATACAAACATCACTCCATAGTTGCTTTCTCTGCATGAATGTAAGCGTTCCTATATATGATTCTCGTCCTTCTTCCAAACTAGAGTTTTGTATGCCTACAAACCACAACCCCATCGTTGATTTCTCCGAGTGAATGTACCCAATCCCCCATATGATTCTCCCCCTTCTTCCAAAGTAGAGTTTTGCAGGCCTACAAACCATCCCCCGAAAGTTGGTTTCTATAAATGACGGTACGCTTTCCTATATATTTCTCTTTAACTTCTTGCAAAATAGAGATTAGCGTGGCTACAAAAAAGCCACCCCATAATTGCTTTCTCTGCATGAATGTAAGCGTTCCCATATATCATTCTCCTACTTCTTCCAAACTAGAGTTCAGTATGCCTACAAACCACCACACCATCGTTGCTTTCTCTGAGTGAATGTAAGCCTTCCCATATATGACTCTCACTCCGAAACCAAAATAGAGTTTAGCACGCCTACATTCCACACCCAGAGATTTGCTTTAAGCGACTCTAAGCTTTCTTATATGTGATTCTCAAACTTCGTCCAAACTAGAGTTTAGCATGCCTAGAAAACACCACCCCAGAGTTGCTTTCTCTGCATGAATGTAAGCGTTTGAATATATGACTCTGGTATTTCTTTCAAAATACAATTCAGCAGACCGAAAAATGAACCGCCGAGAGTTGCTTTCTCTAAGTGACTGTCTGCTTTCGAACTTCTTCCAAACTATATTTTAGCAGGCCTGCAAAAACACCACCCCATAGTTGCTTTCTCTGCGTCCATATAAGCGTTCATATATATGACTCTAGTACTTCTTCCAAACTGGAGTTAGTATACCTACAAACCGGCACCCCAATTTACCTTTCTCTGAGTGAATGAAGCGTATCCATGTATGCCTCTTTCACTTCATCCAAATTAGAGTTTAGCGGCTTACAAACCACCTCCTGTGAGTTGCTTTCTCAAGGTGACTGTAAACTTTCCTATGTAAGACTCTCGAACTTCTTCCAAACTACAGTTTAGCATGCCAACAATACAGCGTCCCATCGTTGATTTCTCTAAGTCAACATAAGCGTTCCCATATATGACTCTCACTCTTCTTCCAAAATAGAATTTAGCAGACCTACACACCAGCCCCCGATTGTTCCTTTCTCTATGTGACTCTAATTTTCCCCAGATATGACTCTCGAACTTCCTCCAAACTACAGATTATGATGATTACATACGCCACCCCACAGTTGCTTTCTCTGCGTGAATGTAACCGTTCATATATGACTCTCCTACTTCTTCGAACTACAGTTGTTATTCCTACAAACCACCACGACAAAGTTCTTTCTCTGAGTGAATGCAAGCGTTCTCACACTTCATCCAAATCACAGTTTAGCAGACCTACCAAGAAACTACAGAGAGTTGTTTTCTCTGTGTCACTGTAATCTTTCCTATATAAGGCTCTCGAACTTCTTCCAAACCACAGTTTAGCATGCCAACAAAATACGACCACAGAGTTGCTTTCTCTGCGTGAATGTAAGCATTCGTATATATGACTCTCCTACTTCCTCCAAAATACAGTTTAGAATGCTTAAAAACCAGCCACCCAAACGTTGCGTTCTCTGAGTGAATGTAAGCGTTCCCATGTTTGACTCTCACAATTGCTGCTAATTAGTGTTTAGAGGCTTGTAAAGCTGTCCCGAGTGTTGCTTTCTCTAGTGACTGTAAGCTATCCTATATAACACTCTCGAACACCTTCCAAACTGCAGTTTAGCATCCCCACAACACATCACCCCATAGTTTCTTTCTCTGCGTGAATGTAAGCGTTTGTATATGACTCTGGTACGTCTTTCAAAATACAATTTAGCAGACCTAAAAATCACCCGCCAAGAGTTGCTTTCTCTAAGTGACTGTCAGCTTTCGAACTTCTTCTAATCTATAGTTTAGCATGCCTGCACTACAGCACCCCGTATTTGCTTTCTCTGTGTTAATGTAAGCGTTAGTATTTGTCTCTCGTACCTCTTCCAAAGTAGAGTTTAGTATGCTCAAAAACGGCCACCCCAACGTTGCTTTCTCTGAGTGAATGTAAGCGTTCCTGTATATGATTCGAACACTTCATTGAAAATAGAGTTTAGCAGGCCTACGAACCACCCCCAGAGAGTTGCTTTCTCTAAATGAATGTAAGCTTTCCAGATATGACTCTCGAGCATCCTCCAATCTATCGTTTAGTAGGCATACAAACATCACTCCATAGTTGCTTTCTCTGCATGAATGTAAGCGTTCCTATATATGATTCTCGTCCTTCTTCCAAACTAGAGTTTTGTATGCCTACAAACCACAACCCCATCGTTGATTTCTCCGAGTGAATGTACCCAATCCCCCATATGATTCTCCCCCTTCTTCCAAAGTAGAGTTTTGCAGGCCTACAAACCATCCCCCGAAAGTTGGTTTCTATAAATGACGGTACGCTTTCCTATATATTTCTCTTTAACTTCTTGCAAAATAGAGATTAGCGTGGCTACAAAAAAGCCACCCCATAATTGCTTTCTCTGCATGAATGTAAGCGTTCCCATATATCATTCTCCTACTTCTTCCAAACTAGAGTTCAGTATGCCTACAAACCACCACACCATCGTTGCTTTCTCTGAGTGAATGTAAGCCTTCCCATATATGACTCTCACTCCGAAACCAAAATAGAGTTTAGCACGCCTACATTCCACACCCAGAGATTTGCTTTAAGCGACTCTAAGCTTTCTTATATGTGATTCTCAAACTTCGTCCAAACTAGAGTTTAGCATGCCTAGAAAACACCACCCCAGAGTTGCTTTCTCTGCATGAATGTAAGCGTTTGAATATATGACTCTGGTATTTCTTTCAAAATACAATTCAGCAGACCGAAAAATGAACCGCCGAGAGTTGCTTTCTCTAAGTGACTGTCTGCTTTCGAACTTCTTCCAAACTATATTTTAGCAGGCCTGCAAAAACACCACCCCATAGTTGCTTTCTCTGCGTCCATATAAGCGTTCATATATATGACTCTAGTACTTCTTCCAAACTGGAGTTAGTATACCTACAAACCGGCACCCCAATTTACCTTTCTCTGAGTGAATGAAGCGTATCCATGTATGCCTCTTTCACTTCATCCAAATTAGAGTTTAGCGGCTTACAAACCACCTCCTGTGAGTTGCTTTCTCAAGGTGACTGTAAACTTTCCTATGTAAGACTCTCGAACTTCTTCCAAACTACAGTTTAGCATGCCAACAATACAGCGTCCCATCGTTGATTTCTCTAAGTCAACATAAGCGTTCCCATATATGACTCTCACTCTTCTTCCAAAATAGAATTTAGCAGACCTACACACCAGCCCCCGATTGTTCCTTTCTCTATGTGACTCTAATTTTCCCCAGATATGACTCTCGAACTTCCTCCAAACTACAGATTATGATGATTACATACGCCACCCCACAGTTGCTTTCTCTGCGTGAATGTAACCGTTCATATATGACTCTCCTACTTCTTCGAACTACAGTTGTTATTCCTACAAACCACCACGACAAAGTTCTTTCTCTGAGTGAATGCAAGCGTTCTCACACTTCATCCAAATCACAGTTTAGCAGACCTACCAAGAAACTAAGAGTTGTTTTCTCTGTGTCACTGTAATCTTTCCTATATAAGGCTCTCGAACTTCTTCCAAACCACAGTTTAGCATGCCAACAAAATACGACCACAGAGTTGCTTTCTCTGCGTGAATGTAAGCATTCGTATATATGACTCTCCTACTTCCTCCAAAATACAGTTTAGAATGCTTAAAAACCAGCCACCCAAACGTTGCGTTCTCTGAGTGAATGTAAGCGTTCCCATGTTTGACTCTCACAATTGCTGCTAATTAGTGTTTAGAGGCTTGTAAAGCTGTCCCGAGTGTTGCTTTCTCTAGGTGACTGTAAGCTATCCTATATAACACTCTCGAACACCTTCCAAACTGCAGTTTAGCATCCCCACAACACATCACCCCATAGTTTCTTTCTCTGCATGAATGTAAGCGTTTGTATATGACTCTGGTACGTCTTTCAAAATACAATTTAGCAGACCTAAAAATCACCCGCCAAGAGTTGTTTTCTCTAAGTGACTGTCAGCTTTCGAACTTCTAATCTATAGTTTAGCATGCCTGCACTACAGCACCCCGTATTTGCTTTCTCTGTGTTAATGTAAGCGTTAGTATTTGTCTCTCGTACCTCTTCCAAAGTAGAGTTTAGTATGCTCAAAAACGGCCACCCCAACGTTGCTTTCTCTGAGTGAATGTAAGCGTTCCTGTATATGATTCGAACACTTCATTGAAAATAGAGTTTAGCAGGCCTACGAACCACCCCCAGAGAGTTGCTTTCTCTAAATGAATGTAAGCTTTCCAGATATGACTCTCGAGCATCCTCCAATCTATCGTTTAGTAGGCATACAAACATCACTCCATAGTTGCTTTCTCTGCATGAATGTAAGCGTTCCTATATATGATTCTCGTCCTTCTTCCAAACTAGAGTTTAGTATGCCTACAAACCACAACCCCATCGTTGATTTCTCCGAGTGAATGTACCCAGTCCCCCATATGATTCTCCCCCTTCTTCCAAAGTAGAGTTTTGCAGGCCTACAAACCATCCCCCGAAAGTTGGTTTCTATAAATGACGGTACGCTTTCCTATATATTTCTCTTTAACTTCTTGCAAAATAGAGATTAGCGTGGCTACAAAAAAGCCACCCCATAATTGCTTTCTCTGCATGAATGTAAGCGTTCCCATATATCATTCTCCTACTTCTTCCAAACTAGAGTTCAGTATGCCTACAAACCACCACACCATCGTTGCTTTCTCTGAGTGAATGTAAGCCTTCCCATATATGACTCTCACTCTGAAACCAAAATAGAGTTTAGCACGCCTACATTCCACACCCAGAGGTTTGCTTTAAGCGACTAAGCTTTCTTATATGTGATTCTCAAACTTCGTCCAAACTAGAGTTTAGCATGCCTAGAAAACACCACCCCAGAGTTGCTTTCTCTGCATGAATGTAAGCGTTTGTATATATGACTCTGGTACTTCTTTCATAATACAATTTAGCACACCGAAAAATCAACCGCCGAGAGTGGCTTTCTCTAAGTGACTGTCTGTTTTCGAACTTCTTCCAAATTATATTTTAGCATGCCTACAAAACACCACCCCATAGTTGCTTTCTCTGCATCAATATAAGCGTTCATATATATGCCTCTCTCACTTCATCTAAATTAGAGTTTAGCAGGCCTACAAACAACACCCCGTGATTTGCTTTCTCTAGGTGATTGTAAACTTTCCTATATAAGAATCTCCAACTTCTTTCAAACTACACCATGCCAACAAAACACCACGCAGTGGTTGCTTTCTATGAGTGAACATAAGCGTTCCCATATATGACTCACACTCTGTTTCCAAAATAGAATTTAGCAGATCTACAAACCAACCCAGGATGGTTCCTTTCCCTAAGTGACTGTAATTTTCCCCAGATATGACTCTCGCACTTCCTCCAAACTACAGATTAACATGCATACATCGTCACCCCACAGTTGCGTTCTCTGCGTGAATGTAACGGTTCATATATATGACTCTCCTACTTCTTCCCAACTACAGTTATTATGCCTTCAAACCATCACCATGTTTCTTTCTCTGAGTGAATGAATGCAAGTGTTCTCACATTTCATCCAAGTTAGAGTTTAGCAGGCCTACCAATAAACTTCCGAGAGTTGTTTTCTCTGTGTCACTGTAATCTTTCCTATATAAGACTCTCGAACTTCTTCCAAACCACAGTTTAGCATGCCAACAAAATACGACCCCAGAGTTGCTTTCTCTGCCTGAATGTAAGCGTTCATATACATGACTCTCGTACTTCCTCCAAAATACAGTTTAGAATGCCTACAAACCACCACCCAAACGTTGCGTTCTCTGAATGAATGAAAGCATTCCCATGTTTGACTCTCACAATTGATGCAAAGTAGAGTTTAGCAGGCCAAGAAAGGCTCTCCCGAGAGTTACTTTCTCTAGGTGACTGTAAGCTTTCCTTAATAAGACTCTCCAACTTCTTCCAAACTACAGGTTAACATGCCCACAAAACATCACCCCATGGTTTTTTCTTTGCATGAATGTAAGCATTAGTATATATGACTCTGGTACTTCTTTCAAAATACAATTTAGCAGACCTAAAAATCACCCACCAAGAGTTGCTTTCTCTAAGTGACTGTTCAGGTTTAGAACTTCTTCCAAACTATAGCATGCTTACAAAACACCACCCCGTAGTTGCTTTCTCTGTGTGAATGTAAGCGTTCCCAAATATCATTCTCGTACTTCTTCCAAACTATTTAGTATGCCTACAAAAACCACCCCAGTGTTGTTTCTCTGAGGGAATGTAAGCGGTCCCATGTTTGACTCTCACACTTCATCCAAATTAGAGTTTAGCATGTGTACAAAAAAAAATCTCCCGAGAGTTGCTTTCCCTAGGTGACGGTAATCTTTCCTGTATAAGGTTCTCCAACTTCTTCCAAACTGCAGTTTAGCATGCCTACAAAACCTGATGCCATAAGTGCTTTCTCTGTGTGAATGTAAGTGTTCCTATATAGGACTCTCGTACTTCTTCCAAACTACAGTTTAGTATGCCCTACAAAGCACCACCCAAACGTTGTTTTCTCTGAGTGAATGTAAGCGTTCCCATATATGACTCTCACACTTCAACCAAAATAACTATTTCAACCAAAATAACTCTACATTCCACACCCAGAGAGTTGCTTTCTCTACGTGACTTTAAACTTTCCTATATATGACTCTCAAACTTCGTCCAAACTAGAGTTTTGCACCCTACAAAACACCACCCCATAGTTGCATTCGGTGCCGGAATGTAAGCGGTTCTACATGTGATTCTCTTGCTTTTTCCAAATTACAGGTTAGTATGCCTAGGAACCACAACCACAACGTTGCTTTCACTGAGTTCCCATATATTATTCTAACACTTCATTGAAAATAGAGTTTAGCAGGCCTACGAAACACCCCCGAGAGTTGCTTTCTCTAAGTGACTGTAAGCTTCCCAGATATGGCTCTCGAACTTCCTCCAAACTATATTTTAGTAGGCATACAAACATCACTCCATAGTTGCTTTCTCTGCGTGAAGGTAAGCTTTCCTATATACGATTCTCGTACTTCTTCCAAACTAGAGTTGACTATGCCTACAAATCACAATCCCATCGTTGATTTCTCTGAGTGAATGCACGCGGTCCCCAATATGACTCTCCCCCTTCTTCCAAACTGGAGTTTTGCAGGTGTACAAAACATCCCCCGAGAGTTGGTTTCTATGACTGTACCCTTTCCTATATATTACTCCTTAACTTCTTCCAAACTAGAGATTAGCATGGCTACAAAAACGCCACCCCATAATTGCTTTCTCTACGCGAATGTAAGCGTTCCCATATATCATTCTCCTACTTCTTCCAAACTAGAGTTTAGTATGCCTACAAACCACCACGCCGTCGTTGCTTTCTATGAGGGAATGTAAGCCTTCCCATATATGACTCTCACTCTTAAACCAAAATAGAGTTTAGCAGGCCTACATTCCACACCCAGAGATTTGCTTTCTCTAAGTGACTCTAAGCTTTCTTATATGTGATTCTCAAACTTCATCCAAACTAGAGTTTAGCATGCCTATAAAACACCACCCCATAGTTACTTTCAGTGCGTCAAAATGTATGTGCTCCTATATGTGATTCTCCTGCTTCTTCTAAACTGCAGTTTAGTAAGCCTACAAACAACCCCATCGTTGCTTTCTCTGAGTGAATGTAAGCGTTCTCATATATGATTCTCACACTTCAACCAAAACAAGGTTTTGCAGGCCTACAAACCACCCGCCAAGACTTGCTTTTTCAAAGTGGCTGTTACCTTTCCTATATAGGACTCTGGAACTTCTCCCAAGCTAGACTTTAATATGTCTACCTGACACTACTCCGTACTTGCTCTCGCTGTGTGAATGTAAGCGTTCCTATATATGAGTCTTGTACTTCTTCCTAACTAGCATCTGGCATGCCAAAATAACACTCCCCCATAGTTGCTTTCTTTGAGTCAATGTAAACATTCCTATATATGTCTCTCGCACTTCTTCCAAACTAGAGTTGAATAAGTCTACAAACAAATCCCCGACAGCTGTTTTCTCTGAATGAATTTAAGCGTTCCTATATATGACTATGGCACTTCCTCCAAACTAGAGTTTAGCAAGTCTACACTCCACCCCTGTTCGTTGCTTTCTCTAAGTTACTGTAAGCTTTCTTATACATGGCTCTCGAAATTTTCCAAACTAGAGTTAGCATGCCTACTATACACCTACACATAATTGCTTTGTCTGAGTGAATATAAGCCTTCCTATATATGACTGTCGCACTTTTTCCAAATTAGTGTAGCCAGCCTGGAAAGCACCCCTTATAGTTGCTTTCATTGAGTGAATGTTAACATTCCTATGTATGACTCTCGCAACTTTTCCAATCTAAGATTTTAGCAATGCTACAAATCCCCCGCCGAGAGTTCCTATACATAACTGTCCTCTTTTTCCAAGCTAGAGTTTAGGAAGCCTAGAAACCGTCCCCCCGTAGACGCTTTATGTGAACGTAAGCGTTCTATATATGACTCTCGCCTTCCTCCAAACTAGAGCTTAGCAAGCCTACAAACCAACTCCCTATAATTGCTTTCTCTGAATGAATGATATCGTTCCTATATAAGACTCTCGAACTTCTTCCAAACCAGAGTTTAACAAGCCAAAAAAGCACCCCCCATAGATGCTTCCTCTAACTCAAAGCTAATATTCCTATATATGATTCAGCTTCTTCATCCAAACTAGAGTAAGGCAAGCCTACAAATCACACATCAATAGTTGCTTTCTATAAGTAAATGTAAGCATCCCTATATATGACTATAGCAATTCTTCCAAACTGGAGTTTAGCAAGCCTACAGACCCCAGGACTCCACTCCATAGTACCCTGGACATTGGCGCCTGCCTGTCATGAAGGACATAGGGGCGGACGCTGATCTCAGACACGGCATTGGTGGATTCTAGGCTTTTTTAAGTTTTTGAATTGAAAAAGTCTGAGAATTGGAATTCGGTTTAGGGTAAGGTTAGGTGTTAGGGACTAGGATTAGATTTAGGGGTTAGAGTTTTAGCTTAGAATTAGGGTTAGGATTACTGTTAGGGTTAGAGATTAGGATTATGTTTAGTGGTTGGGTTTAGGTTTAGGGTGAGAGGCAAGAGTAAGGGTCAGGGATTAGGGTTACTGTTAGGAGTTAGATTCAGGGCTTACGAAGGGTTTGGTTTAGTGATAGGGTTAGGGCTTACGTTTAACGGTGTGTGTTAGGGCACGGGCCCTGTCTAACGTACGGGGCACTATGGGTGTGGAGCAAGGCTGTGTCCCCACTTCATCGTACCCTGGGTGTTGGGCTTGAACTGTCACGCAGGACAAAGGCAGAGGCTCATCTCACGCATGGTTAGGATTAAGGTTTAAGGTTAGGGTCAGGGTTGAGGGTTAGGGTTCACAGAGTTAGGGTAAGGGGGTTAGGGATAGGGTTAGTGTTAAGGGTTACGGGTAGGTTTAGGGTTCAGGGTTAGAGTTAGCATTAGGGCTTAAGGTTAGGATTAGGCGGTAGGTCAGATTTAGGGTTAGATCTAGGCGTTAGGGTAAGGGTTAGCGTTAGGGTTAAAAGATAGGGTTAGGTTTAATGCTTAGATTAGGGTTAGGGTTTGGGGTTAAAGTAAGTGTTAGGGGTTAGGTTTAAGAATCCAAGGTTAGGGTTATTTTTAGCTGTAGTGTTAGGGTTAGGGATAAGGGATCCCATTAGCATTAAGGGTCTTCCTTACTGTAGGGTTAAGGGTTAGGCTTAGAGTTAAAGGTGAAGGTTTGGGTCAGTGTTAAGATTTAGGGTGAGGGTTAACGGTTAGGGTAAAGGTTAAGCGTTAGGGT
>NW_027182881.1:457500-467500 GCF_041146395.1 Eulemur rufifrons
TAGCGCACGGGCCCTGTCTGCATTAGGCGGGTGGGGGGAGTTTAGGGGGCTGGGGTTGTACCCGGGAACCCACTCTATCATACTCTGGGTATGGGCCCGTGGGTTTCATGCAGGACACAGTGGTAGAGCCTCCTTTCACGCATGGCATGGGAGGATTGCAGGCTTTCTAAACTCTAAGAAAGCAAGAAGTCTGAAAATTAGATTTAGGGTTACGATTTTGGTTAGGGTTAAGGATGAAGTTTAGTGTTAGGGTGAGGGCTTAGGGTTAGGGATTAGGGTTAGGGTTAAAGGTTACTCTTAAGTTTAACGGTTACACTTTGGTTTAGGGTTGAGGTTTACGGTTAGGGTTAAGATGAGGGGTTAGGGTTTGGTACAGTGTTAGGGTTAAGTGTTAGGTTTAGGGTTGAAGATTAGGATTAGGGTTAGGATTAAAGGTTAGGGTGAGAGTTAAGGCTTAGTGTTAAGGTTAAGAGTTAGGGTTTAGGGTTAGGGTTAGTTTTAGGGTTAGAGTTATGTGCTATGGTTTGTGTTAGAGGTTAGGTTTAGGTTTACTGGTCACGGTTAGGGTTACGTTTTGTGGTTAGCATTACGGTTAGGGTTAGGGTTAGGGTTAAGGGATAGGATTAGGGTTAAGTGTTGGAATTAGGGTTAGGGTTTAGAGTTAGGGTTATCATTAAGGATTAGGGTTAGGGTCAGGGTTAAATGCTTGGGTGCGGGTAATGGTTAGGGTCAGGGTTAAGGTTGACGCATAGGGTTAGTGTTAAGGGTTACGGGTAGGTTTAGGGTTCAGGGTTAGAGTTAGCATTAGGGCTTAAGGTTAGGATTAGGCGGTAGGTTAGATTTAGGGTTAGATCTAGGCGGTAGGGTAAGGGCTAGAGTTAGGGTTAAGAGATAGGGTTAGGTTTAATGCTTAGGATTAGGGTTAGGGTTTGGGTTAAAGTAAGTGTTAGGGGTTAGGTTTAAGGATCCAAGGTTAGGGTTATTTTTAGCTGTAGTGTTAGGGTTAGGGATAAGGGATCCAATTAGCATTAAGGATCTTCCTTACTGTAGGGTTAAGTGTAAGGCTTAGAGTTGAAGGTTAAGGTTAGGGTCAGTGTTAAGATTTAGTGTGAGGGTTAACGGTTAGGGTAAAGTTTAAGCGTTAGGGTTAGGGATTAGTGATTAGGGTTTTTGGTTAGTGTTAGGGTTAGAGGTTAGGAGTTAGTGTTTTATGAAGCGGTATGGTTAGAATTAGGATTGGGGTTAGAGTTAGGGTGAGGTATAGGGGTTAGGTTTAAGGGTTAGTTTTAGGGTAAAAGGATTGGATTATGGTTACGGGTTGGGCTTAGGTTTAGGGTTAAAGTTTACTTCTAGGGTTAGGGATAGGGTTCAGGGTTAGCTTTAGGGGTTCTGGTTTGGGTTAGGTGTTAGGTTAGTGTCAGGGTTAGGTCTAGTGGTGAGGGTAAGGTTTAGGGTTAGCTTTAAGAGCTAGGGTTAGGTTTAATGGTTAGGATTAGGATTAGGGTTAAGGGTTAGGGTAAGGCTTAGGGGTTAGGGTGAAGGGTTAGGGTCAAGGGTTGGGGTTTTTGTTAGGCATAGCGTTGGGGTTAGAAGTAAGGGTTACTGTCAGTGTTAGGGTTGTAGGTAGGGTTACGGTTAGGGTTAGCGGTTTAGAATTAGGGTTAGGGATTAGGTGTCACAGTGATGACTAGGAGATAGGGTTAGAATTATGGGATAGGGGTTGTTCTCAGGAAATGGGTTATGCATTAACCTTAGGTTAAGAGGTTAACGTTAGGCGCAGGGTGAGGTTTACGTGTTAAGGGGAGAAATAGGAACAGGGTTGGGTATTATGTTCAGGGTTAGGCTTATCTGTTAAAGGTATTGTTTATGCTAGCGCACGGGCCCTGTCTGCATTAAGCGGGGGGGGGAGTTTAAGGGGCTGGGATTGTACCCGGGAACCCACTCTGTCATACTCTGGGTATGGGCCCGTGGGTTTCATGCAGGACACAGTGGTAGAGCCTCCTTTCACGCATGGCATGGGAGGATTGCAGGCTTTCTAAACTCTAAGAAAGCAAGAAGTCTGAGAATTAGATTTAGGGTTAGGATTTTGGTTAGGGTTAAGGATGAAGTTTAGTGTTAGGGTGAGGGCTTAGGGTTAGGGATTAGGGTTAGGGTTAAAGGTTACTCTTAAGTTTAACGGTTACACTTTGGTTTAGGGTTGAGGTTTATGGTTAGGGTTAAGATCAGGGGTTAGGGTTAGGGTTAGGGTTAAGTGTTAGGTTTAGGGTTGAAGATTAGGATTAGGGTTAGGATTAAAGGATAGCGTGAGAGTTAACGCTTAGGTTTAAGATTATCAGTTAGTGTTTAGGGTTAGGGTTAGGGTTAGGGTTAGTATTAGGGTTAGAGTTATGTGCTATGGTTTGTGTTAGAGGTTAGGGTTAGGTTTACTGGTCATGGTTAGGGTTACGTTTAGGGGTTAGCATTAGGTTTAGGGTTAGGGTTAGGGTTAAAGGATAGGATTAGGGTTAAGTGTTGGGCTTAGGGTTAGGGTTTAGTTTTAGGGTTATCATTAAGGATTAGGGTTAGGGTCAGGGTTAAATGCTTGTGTGCGGGTAATGCTTAGGGTCAGGGTCAAGGTTCACGGATAGGGTTAGTGTTAAGGGTTACGGGTAGGTTTAGGGTTCAGGGTTAGTGTTAGCATTAGGGCTTAAGGTTAGGATTAGGCGGTAGGTTAGATTTAGGGTTAGATCTAGGCGTTAGGGTAAGGGCTAGCGTTAGGATTAAGAGATAGGGTTAGGTTTAATGCTTAGGATCAGGGTTAGGGTTTGGGGTTAAAGTAAGTGTTAGGGGTTAGGTTTAAGGATCCAAGGTTAGGGTTATTTTTAGCTGTAGTGTTAGGGTTAGGGATAAGGGATCCCATTAGCATTAAGGGTCTTCCTTCCTGTAGGGTTAAGGGTTAGGCTTAGAGTTAAAGGTTAAGGTTAGGGTCAGTGTTAAGATTTAGGGTGAGGGTTAACGGTTAGGGTAAAGGTTAAGCGTTAGGGTTAGGGATTAGTGATTAGGGTTTTTGGTTAGTGTTAGGGTTAGCGGTTAGGAGTTAGTGTTTTATGAAGGGGTATGGTTAGAATTAGGATTGGGGTTAGAGTTAGGGTGAGGTATAGGGGTTAGGTTTAGGGGTTAGTTTTAGGGTAAAAGGATAGGATTAGGGTTACGGGTTGGGCTTAGGTTTAGGGTTAAAGTTTACTGCTAGGGTTAGGGATAGGGTTCAGGGTTAGCTTTAGGGGTTCTGGTTAGGGTTAGGTGTTAGGTTAGTGTCAGGGTTAGGTCTAGTCGTGAGGGTAAGGTTTAGGGTTAGCTTTAAGAGCTAGGGTTAGGTTTAATGGTTAGGATTAGGATTAGGGTTAAGGGTTAGGGTAAGGCTTAGGGGTTAGGGTGAAGGTTTAGGGTGAAGGGTTAGAGTTTTTGTTAGGCATAGCGTTGGGGTTAGAAGTAAGGGTTACTGTCAGTGTTAGGGTTGTAGGTAGGGTTACGGTTAGGGTTAGCGGTTTAGAATTAGGGTTAGGGATTAGGTGTCACAGTGATGACTAGGAGATAGGGTTAGAATTATGGGATAGGGGTTGTTCTCAGGAAATGGGTTATGCATTAACGTTAGGATAAGAGGTTAAAGTTAGGCGCACGGTGAGGTTTACGTGTTAAGGGGAGAAATAGGAACAGGGTTGGGTGTTATGTTCAGGGTTAGGGTTATCTGTTAAAGGTATTGTTTATACTTAGCGCACGGGCCCTGTCTGCATTAGGCGGGCGGGGGGAGTTTAGGGGGCTGGGATTGTACCCGGGAACCCACTCTATCATACTCTGGGTATGGGCCCGTGGGTTTCATGCAGGACACAGTGGTAGAGCCTCCTTTCACGCATGGCATGGGAGGATTGCAGGCTTTCTAAACTCTAAGAAAGCAAGAAGTCTGAGAATTAGATTTAGGGTTAGGATTCTGGTTAGGGTTAAGGATGAAGTTTAGTGTTAGGGTGAGGGCTTAGGGTTAGGGATTAGGGTTAGGGTTAAAGGTTACTCTTAGGTTTAACGGTTACACTTTGGTTTAGGGTTGAGGTTTACGGTTAGGTTTAAGATGAGGGGTTAGGGTTTGGTACAGGGTTAGGGTTAAGTGTTAGGTTTAGGGTTGAAGATTAGGATTAGGGTTAGGATTAAAGGTTAGCGTGAGAGTTAACGCTTAGGGTTAAGGTTATGAGTTAGGGCTTAGGGTTAGGGTTAGGGTTAGTTTTAGGGTTAGCGTTATGTGCTATGCTTTGTGTTAGAGTTTAGGGTTAGGTTTATTGGTCACGGTTAGGGTTACGTTTTTGGGTTAGCATAAGGGTTAGGGTTAGGGTTAAGGGATAGGATTAGGGTTAAGTGTTGGGCTTAGGGTTAGGGTTTAGTGTTAGGGTTAGCATTAAGGATTAGGGTTAGGGTCAGGGTTAAATGCTTGGGTGCGGGTAATGGTTAGGGTCAGGCTTAAGGTTCACGGATAGGGTTACTGTTAAGGGTTACGGGTAGGTTTAGGGTTCAGGGTTAGTGTTAGCATTAGGGCTTAAGGTTAGGATTAGGCGGTAGGTTAGATTTAGGGTTAGATCTACGCGTTAGGGTAAGGGCTAGCGTTAGGGTTAAGAGATAGGGTTAGGTTTAATGCTTAGGATCAGGGTTAGGGTTTGGGGTTAAAGTAAGTGTTAGGGGTTAGGTTTAAGGATCCAAGGATAGGGTTATTTTTAGCTGTAGTGTTAGGGTTAGGGATAAGGGATCCCATTAGCATTAATGGTCTTCCTTCCTGTAGGGTTAAGGGTTAGGCTTAGAGTTAAAGGTTAAGGTTAGGGTCAGTGTTAAGATTTAGGGTGAGGGTTAACGGTTAGGGTAAAGGTTAAGCCTTAGGGTTAGGGATTAGTGATTAGGGTTTTTGGTTAGTGTTAGGGTTAGCGGTTAGGAGTTAGTGTTTTATGAAGGGGTATGGCTAGAATTAGGATTGGGGTTAGAGTTAGGGTGAGGTATAGGGGTTAGGTTTAGGGGTTAGTTTTAGGGTAAAAGGATAGGATTAGGGTTACGGGTTGGGCTTAGGTTTAGGGTTAAAGTTTACTGCTGGGGTTAGGGATAGGGTTCAGGGTTAGGTTTAGGGGTTCTGGTTAGGGGTAGGTGTTAGGTTAGTGTCAGGGTTAGGTCTAGTCGTGAGGGTAAAGTTTAGGGTTAGCTTTGAGAGCTAGGGTTAGGTTTAATGGTTAGGATTAGGATTAGGGTTAAGGGTTAGGGTAAGGCTTAGGGGTTAGGGTGAAGGGTTAGGGTCAAGGGTTAGGGTTTTTGTTAGGCATAGCGTTGGGGTTAGAAGTAAGGGTTACTGTCAGTGTTAGGGTTGTAGGTAGGGTTACGGTTAGGGTTAGCGGTTTAGAATTAGGGTTAGGGATTAGGTGTCACAGTGATGACTATGAGATAGGGTTAGAATTATGGGATAGGGGTTGTTCTCAGGAAATGGGTTATGCATTAACGTTAGGATAAGAGGTTAAAGTTAGGCGCACGGTGAGGTTTACGTGTTAAGGGGAGAAATAGGAACAGGGTTGGGTGTTATGTTCAGGGTTAGGGTTATCTCTTAAAGGTATTGTTTATGCTTAGCGCACGGGCCCTGTCTGCATTAGGCGGGCGGGGAGGAGTTTTGGGGGCTGGGATTGTACCCGGGAACCCACTCTATCATACTCTGGTATGGGCCCGTGGGTTTCATACAGGACACAGTGGTAGAGCCTCCTTTCACGCATGGCATGGGAGGATTGCAGGCTTTCTAAACTCTAAGAAAGCAAGAAGTCTGAGAATGAGATTTAGGGGTAGGATTGTGGTTAGGGTTAGGGATGAAGTTTAGTGTTAGGGTAGGGCTTAGGGTTAGGGATTAGGTTTAGGGTTAAAGGTTACTCTTAGGTTTAACGGTTACACTTTGGTTTAGGGTTTAGGTTTACGGTTAGGGTTAAGATGAGGGGTTAGGGTTTGGTACAGGGTTAGGGTTAAGTGTTAGGTTTAGGGTTGAAGATTAGGATTAGGGTTAGGATTAAAGGTTAGCGTGAGAGTTAACGCTTAGGGTTAAGGTTAAGAGTTAGGGTTTAGGGTTAGGTTTAGGGTTAGTTTTGGGGTTAGAGTTATGTGCTATGGTTTGTGTTAGAGGTTAGGGTTAGGTTTACTGGTCACGGTTAGGGTTACGTTTAGGGGTTAGATTAGGGTGAGGGTTAGGGTTAGGGTTAAGGGATAGGATTACGGTTAAGTGTTGGGCTTAGGGTTAGGGTTTAGTGTTAGGGTTATCATTAAGGACTAGGGGTAGCGTCAGGGTTAATTGTTTGGGTGCGGGTAATGGTTAGGGTCAGGCTTAAGGTTCACGGATAGGGTTACTGTTAAGGGTTACGGGTTGGTTTAGAGTTCAGGGTTAGAGTTAGCATTAGCGCTTAAGTTTAGGATTAGGCGGTAGGTTAGATTTAGGGTTAGATCTAGGCGTTTGGGTAAGGGCTAGCCTTAGGGTTAAGAGATAGGGTTAGGTTTAATGCTTAGGATTAGGGTTAGGGATTGGGGTTAAACTAAGTGTTAGGGGTTAGGTTTAAGGATCAAAGGTTAGGGTTATTTTTAGCTGTAGTGTTAGGGTTAGGGAAAAGGGATCCCATTAGCATTAAGGGTCTTCCTTACTGTAGGGTTAAGGGTTAGGCTTAGAGTTAAAGGTTAAGGTTAGTGTCAGTGTTAAGATTTAGGGTGAGGGTTAACGGTTAGAGTAAAGGTTAAGCATTAGGGTTAGGGATTAGTGATTAGGGTTTTTGGTTAGTGTTAGGGTTAGCGGTTAGGAGTTAGTGTATTATGAAGGGGTATGGTTAGAATTAGGATTGGGGTTAGAGTTAGGGTGAGGTATAGGGGTTAGGTTTAGGGGTTAGTTTTAGGGTAAAAGGATAGGATTAGGGTTACGGGTTGGGCTTAGGTTTAGGGTTAAAGTTTACTGCTAGGGTTAGGGATAGGGTTCAGGGTTAGCTTTAGGGGTTCTGGTTAGGGTTAGGTGTTAGGTTAGTGTCAGGGTTAGGTCTAGTCGTGAGGGTAAGGTTTAGGGTTAGCTTTAAGAGCTAGGGTTAGGTTTAATGTTTAAGATTAGGATTAGGGTTAAGGGTTAGGGTAAGGCTTAGGGGTTAGGGTGAAGGGTTAGGGTCAAGGGTTAGGGTTTTTGTTAGGCATAGCATTGGGGTTAGAAGTAAGGGTTACTGTCAGTGTTAGGGTTGTAGGTAGGGTTACGGTTAGGGTTAGCGGTTTAGAATTAGGGTTAGGGATTAGGTGTCACAGTGATGACTAGGAGATAGGGTTAGAATTATGGGATAGGGGTTGTTCTCAGGAAATGGGTTATGCATTAACGTTAGGATAAGAGGTTAAAGTTAGGCGCACGGTGAGGTTTACGTGTTAAGGGGAGAAATAGGAACAGGGTTGGGTGTTATGTTCAGGGTTAGGGTTATCTCTTAAAGGTATTGTTTATGCTTAGCGCACGGGCCCTGTCTGCATT
The DNA here is from genome assembly GCF_041146395.1 of Eulemur rufifrons. NCBI lineage: Eukaryota > Metazoa > Chordata > Mammalia > Primates > Lemuridae > Eulemur > Eulemur rufifrons. Next base: position 465,020 of record NW_027182881.1, read on the forward strand.
AGGCGGGCGGGGGGGAGTTTTGGGGGCTGGGATTGTACCCGGGAACCCACTCTATCATACTCTGGTATGGGCCCGTGGGTTTCATACAGGACACAGTGGTAGAGCCTCCTTTCACGCATGGCATGGGAGGATTGCAGGATTTCTAAACACTAAGAAAGCAAGAAGTCTGAGAATTAGATTTAGGGGTAGGATTGTGGTTAGGGTTAAGGATGAAGTTTAGTGTTAGGGTAGGGCTTAGGTTTAGGGATTAGGTTTAGGTTTAAAGGTTACTCTTAGGTTTAACGGTTACACTTTGGTTTAGGGTTTAGGTTTACGGTTAGGGTTAAGATGAGGGGTTAGGGTTTGGTACAGGGTTAGGGTTAAGTGTTAGGTTTAGGGTTGAAGATTAGGATTAGGGTTAGGATTAAAGGTTAGCGTGAGAGTTAATGCTTAGGGTTAAGGTTAAGAGTTAGGGTTTAGGGTTAGGGTTAGGGTTAGGGTTAGTTTTAGGGTTAGAGTTATGTGCTATGGTTTGTGTTAGAGGTTAGGTTTAGCTTTACTGGTCACGGTTAGGGTTACGTTTAGGGGGTAGCATTAGGGTTAGGGTTAGGGTTAAGGGATAGGATTAGGGTTAAGTGTTGGGCTTAGGGTTAGGGTTTAGCGTTAGGTTTATCATTAAGAATTAGGGTTAGGGCCAGGGTTAAATGCTTGGGTGCGGGTAATGGTTAGGGTCAGGGTTAAGGTTCACGGACAGGGTTAGTGTTAAGGGTTACGGGTAGGTTTAGGGTTCAGGGTCAGTGTTAGCATTAGGGCTTAAGGTTAGGATTAGGCGGTAGGTTAGATTTAGGGTTAGATCTAGGCGTTAGGGTAAGGGCTAGCGTTAGTGTTGAAAGATAGGTTTAGGTTTAATGCTTAGGATTAGGGTTAGGGTTTGGGGTTAAAGTAAGTGTTAGGGGTTAGGTTTAAGGATCCAAGGTTAGGGTTATTTTTAGCTGTAGTGTTAGGGTTAGGGATAAGGGATCCCATTAGCATTAAGTGTCTTCCTTACTGTAGGGTTAAGGGTTAGGCCTATAGATAAAGGTTAAGGTTAGGGTCAGTGTTAAGATTTAGGGTGAGGGTTAACGGTTAGGGTAAAGGTTAAGCGTTAGGGTTAGGGATTAGGGATTAGGGTTTTTGGTTAGTGTTAGGGTTAGCGGTTAGGAGTTAGTGTTTTATGAAGGGGTATGGTTAGAATTAGGATTGGGGTTAGAGTTAGGGTGAGGTATAGGGGTTAGGTTTAGGGGTTAGTTTTAGGGTAAAAGGATAGGATTAGGGTTACGGGTTGGGCTTAGGTTTAGGGTTAAAGTTTACTGATAGGGTTAGGGATAGGGTTCAGGGTTAGCTTTAGGGGTTCTGGTTAGGGTTAGGTGTTAGGTTAGTGTCAGGGTTAGGTCTAGTCGTGAGGGTAAGGTTTAGGGTTAGCTTTAAGAGCTAGGGTTAGGTTTAATGGTTAGGATTAGGATTAGGGTTAAGGGTTAGGGTAAGGCTTAGGGGTTAGGGTGAAGGGTTAGGGTCAAGGGTTAGGGTTTTTGTTAGGCATAGCGTTGGGGTTAGAAGTAAGGGTTACTGTCAGTGTCAGGGTTGTAGGTAGGGTTACGGTTAGGGTTAGCGGTTTAGAATTAGGGTTAGGGATTAGGTGTCACAGTGATGACTAGGAGATAGGGTTAGAATTATGGGATAGGGGTTGTTCTCAGGAAATGGGTTATGCATTAACGTTAGGATAAGAGGTTAAAGTTAGGAGCACGGTGAGATTTATGTGTTAAGGGGAGAAATAGGAACAGGGTTGGCTGTTATGTTCAGGGTTAGGGTTATCTGTTAAAGGTATTGATTATGCTTAGCGCACGGGCCCTGTCTGCATTAGGCGGGCGGGGGGAGTTTAGGGGGCTGGGATTGTACCCGGGAACCCACTCTATCATACTCTGGGTATGAGCCCGTGGGTTTCATGCAGGACACAGGGGTAGAGCCTCCTTTCATGCATGGCATGGGAGGATGGCAGGCTTTCTAAACTCTAAGAAAGCAAGAAGTCTGAGAATTAGATTTAGGGTTAGGATTCTGGTTAGGGTTAAGGATGAAGTTTAATGTTAGGGTGAGGGCTTAGGGTTAGGGATTAGGGTTAGGGTTTAAAGTTACTCTTAGGTTTAACGGTTACACTTTGGTTTAGGGTTGAGGTTTACGGTTAGGGTTAAGATGAGGGGTTAGGGTTTGGTACACGGTTAGGGTTAAGTGTTAGGTTTAGGGTTGAGGATTAGGATTAGGGTTAGGATTAAAGGTTAGCGTGAGAGATAACGCTTAGGGTTAAGGTTAAGAGTTAGGGTTTAGGGTTAGGGTTAGTTTTAGGGTTAGAGTTATGTGCTATGGTTTGTGTTAGAGGTTAGGGTTAGGTTTACTGGTCACGGTTAGGGTTACGTTTAGGGGTTAGCATTAGGGTTAGGATAGGGTTAGGGTTAAGGGATAGGATTAGGG
>NW_027182881.1:520000-525000 GCF_041146395.1 Eulemur rufifrons
TTAGGGGTTAGGGTTAGGGGTTAGGGTTAGGGTTAGGGGTTAGGGTTAGGGTTAGTGGTTAGGGTTAGGGTTGGGGTTGGGGTTGGTGTTAGGGGTTAGGGTTAGGGTTAGGGGTTAGGGTTAGGGTTAGGGGTTAGGGTTAGGGTTAGGGTTAGGGCTCGGGCTAGGGCTAGGCCTAGGGTTAGGGTTAGGGGTTAGGTTTAGGGCTAGGGCTAGGGCTAGGGGTTAAGGTTAGGGTTAGGGGTTAGGGGTTAGGGTTAGGGGTTAGGGTTAGGGTTTGGGGTTAGGGTTAGGTTTAGGGGTAGGGTTAGGGTTAGGGGTTAGGGTTAGGGGTTAGGGTGAGGGGTTAGGGTTAGGGTTAGGGTTAGGGGTTGGGGTTAGGGTTAGGGGTTAGGGTTAGGGTTAGGGGTTAGGGTTAGGTGTAGGCGTAGGGTTAGGGTTAGGTTTAGGGGTTAGGGTTAGGGGTTAGGGTTAGGGTTAGGGTTGGGTTAGGGTTAGAGTTTAGGGTTAGGGTTAGGGGTTAGGGTTAGGGTTAGGGTTAGGTTATGGTTAGGGGTAGGGTTAGGGTTAGGGTTAGCATAGGGGTTAGTGTTAGGGTTAGGGGTTAGGGGTTAGGGTTAGGCGTAGGGTAGGGTAGGATAGGGTTAGGGGTTAGGGTTAGGGGTTAGGGTTAGGGTTGCGTTAGGTTTAGGGTTAGGGGTTAGGGCTAGGGATAGGGCTGGAGTTAGGTTTAGGGTTAGGGGTTAGGGTTAGGGTTAGGGGTTAGGGTTAGGGCTAGGGCTAGGGCTAGGGTTAGGGTCAGGGTCAGGGGTCAGGGTCAGGGTCAGGGGTTAGGGTTAGGGGTTAGGGTTAGGGTTAGGGGTTAGGGTTAGGGTTAGGGGTTAGGGTTAGGGGTTATGCTTAGGGGTTAGGGTTAGGGTTAGGGGTTAGGGTTAGGGGTTAGGATTAGGGTTAGGGTTAGGGGTAGGGTTAGGGGTTAGGGGTAGGGTTAGTGGTTAGGGTTAGGGTTAGGGGTAGGGGTAGGGATAGGGTTAGGGTTTAGGGTTAGGGGTAGGAGTAGGGGTAGGGCTTAGGGGTTAGGGTTAGGGTTAGGGGTTATGGTTAAGGTTAGGGGTAGGGTTTAGTGTTAGGGGTTAGGGTTATGGTTAGGTTTAGGGTTGGGGTTGGGGTTGGGGTTGGGGTTAGGGTTAGGGTTAGGGGTTAGGGTTAGGGGTTAGAGTTAGGGGTTAGGGTTAGGGTTAGGGTTAGGGGTTAGGGTTAGGGTTAGGGGTTAGGGTTAGGGTTAGGGTTAGTGGTTAGTGTTAGGGTTAGGGTTTTTATTAGTCATAGCGTTGGGGTTAGAAGTAAGGGTTACTGTCAGTGTTAGGGTTGTAGGTAGGGTTACGGTTAGGGTTAGCGGTTTAGAATTAGGGTTAGGGACTAGGTGTCACAGTGATCACTAGGAGATAGGGTTAGAATTATGGGATAGGGGTTGTTCTCAGGAAATGCGTTATGCATTAACGTTAGGATAAGAGGTTAAAGTTAGGCGCACGGTGAGGTTTACGTGTTAAGGGGAGAAATAGGAACAGGGTTGGGTGTTACGTTCAGGGTTAGGGTTATCTGTTAAAGGTATTGTTTATGCTTAGCGCACGGGCCCTGTCTGCATTAGGCGGGCGGGGGGAGTTTAGGGGGCTGGGATTGTACCCGGGAACCCACTCTATCATACTCTGGGTATTGGCCCGTGGGTTTCATGCAGGACACAGAGGTAGAGCCTCCTTTCACGCATGGCATGGGAGGATTGCAGGCTTTCTAAACTCTAAGAAAGCAAGAAGTCTGAGAATTAGATTTAGGGTTAGGATTCTGGTTAGGGTTAAGGATGAAGTTTAGTGTAGGGTGAGGGCTTAGGGTTAGGGATTAGGGTTAGGGTTAAAGGTTACTCTTAGGTTTAACGGTTACACTTTGGTTTAGGGTTGAGGTTTACGGTTAGGGTTAAGATGAGGGGTTAGGGTTTGGTACAGGGTTAGGGTTAAGTGTTAGGTTTAGGGTTGAAGATTAGGATTAGGGTTAGGATTAAAGGTTAGCGTGAGAGTTAACGCTTAGGGTTAAGGTTAAGAGTTAGGGTTTAAGGTTAGGGTTAGGGTTCGTTTTAGGGTTACAGTTATGTGCTATGGTTTGTGTTAGAGGTTAGGGTTAGGTTTACTGGTCACGGTTAGGGTTACGTTTAGGGGGTACCATTAGGGTTAGGGTTAGGGTTAAGGGATAGGATTAGGGATAAGTGTTGGGCTTAGGGTTAGGGTTTAGTGTTAGGGTTATCATTAAGGATTAGGGTTAGGGTCAGGGTTAAATGCTTGGGTGCGGGTAATGGTTAGGGTCAGGGTTAAGGTTCACGGATAGGGTTAGTGTTAAGGGTTACGGGTAGGTTTAGGGTTCAGGGTTAGAGTTAGCATTAGGGCTTAAGGTTAGGATTAGGCGGTAGGTTCGATTTAGGGTTAGATCTAGGCGTTAGGGTAAGGGCTAGCGTTAGGGTTAAGAGATAGGGTTAGGTTTAATGCTTAGGATTAGGGTTAGGGTTTGGGGTTAAATTAAGTGTTAGGGGTTAGGTTTAAGGATCAAAGCTTAGGGTTATTTTTAGCTGTAGTGTTAGGGTTAGGGATAAGGGATCCCATTAGCATTAAGGGTCTTCCTTACTGTAGGGTTAAGGGTTAGGCTTAGAGTTAAAGGTTAATGTTAGGGTCAGTGTTAAGATTTGGTGTAGGGTTAACGGTTAGGGTAAAGGTTAAGCGTTAGGGTTAGGGATTAGTGATTAGGGTTTTTGGTTAGTGTTAGGGTTAGCGGTTAGGAGTTAGTGTTTTATGAAGGGGTATGGTTAGAATTAGGATTGGGGTTAGAGTTAGGGTGAGGTATAGGGGTTAGGTTTAGGGGTTAGTTTTAGGGTAAAAGGATAGGATTAGGCTTACGGGTTGGGCTTAGGTTTAGGGTTAAAGTTTACTGCTAGGGTTAGGGATAGGGTTCAAGGTTAGCTTTAGGGGTTCTGGTTAGGGTTAGGTGTTAGGATGGTGTCAGGGTTAGGTCTAGTCGTGAGGGTAAGGTTTAGGGTTAGCTTTAAGAGCTAGGGTTAGGTTTAATGGTTAGGATTAGGATTAGGGTTAAGGGTTAGGGTAAGGCTTAGGGGTTAGGGTGAAGGGTTAGGGTCAAGGGTTAGGGTTTTTGTTAGGCATAGTGTTGGGGTTAGAAGTAAGGGTTACTGTCAGTGTTAGGGTTGTAGGTAGGGTTACGGTTAGGGTTAGCGGTTTAGAATTAGGGTTAGGGATTAGGTGTCACAGTGATGACTAGGAGATAAGGTTAGAATAATGGGATAGCGGTTGTTCTCAGTAAATGGGTTATGCAATAACGTTAGGATAAGAGGTTAAAGTTAGGCGCACGGGGAGGTTTACGTGTTAAGGGGAGAAATAGGAACAGGGTTGGGTGTTACGTTCAGGGTTAGGATTATCTGTTAAAGGTATTGTTTATGCTTAGCGCACGGGCCCTGTCTGCATTAGGCGGGCGGGGGGAGTTTAGGGGGCTGGGATTATACCCGGGAACCCACTCTATCATACTCTGGGTATGGGCCCATGGGTTTCATGCAGGACACAGTTGTAGAGCCTCCTTTCACCCATGGCATGGGAGGATGGCAGGCTTTCTAAACTCTAAGAAAGCAAGAAGTGTGAGAATGAGATTTAGGGTTGGATTATGGTTAGGGTTAAGGATGAAGTTTAGTGTTAGGGTGAGGGCTTAGGCTTAGGTATTAGGGTTAGTGTTAAAGGTTACTCTTAGTTTTAACGGTTACACTTTAGTTTAGGGTTGTGGTTTACGATTAGGGTTAAGATGAGGGGTTAGGTTATGGTACAGGGTTAGGGTTAAGTGTTAGGTTTAGTGTTGAAGATTAGGATTAGGGTTAGGAATAAAGGTTAGCGTGAGAGTTAACGCTTAGGGTTAAGGTTAAGAGTTAGGGTTTAGGGTTAGGGTTAGGGATAGGGTTAGTTTCAGTTAGTTTACTGCTATGGTTTGTGTTAGAGGTTAGGGTTAGGTTTACTGGTCACGGTTAGGGTTACGTTTAGGGGTTAGCATTAGGGTTAGGGTTAAGGGATAGGATTAGGGATAAGTGTTGGGCTTAGGGTTAGGGTTTAGTGTTAGGGTTATCATTAAGGATTAGGGGTAGGGTCAGGGTTAAATGCTTTGGTGCGGTTAATGGTTAGGGTCAGGGTTAAGGTTCACGGATAGGGTTAGTGTTAAGGGTTACGGGTAGTTTTAGGGTTCAGGGTTAGAGTTAGCATTAGGGCTTAAGGTTAGGATTAGGCGGTAGTTTAGATTTAGGGTTAGATCTACGCGTTAGGGTAAGGGCTAGCGTTAGGGTTAAGAGATAGGGTTAGGTTTAATGCTTAGGATTAGGGTTAGGGTTTGGGGTTAAAGTAAGTGTTAGGGGTTAGGTTTAAGGATCAAAGGTTAGGGTTATTTTTAGCTGTAGTGTTAGGGTTAGGGATAAGGGATCCCATTAGCATTAAGGGTCTTCCTTACTGTAGGGTTAAGGGTTAGGCTTAGAGTTAAAGGTTAAGGTTAGGGTCAGTGTTAAGATTTGGGGTAGGGTTAACGGTTAGGGTAAAGGTTAAGCGTTATGGTTAGGGATTAGTGATTAGGGTTTTTGGTTAGTGTTAGGGTTAGCGGTTAGGAGTTAGTGTTTTATGAAGCGGTATGGTTAGAATTAGGATTGGGGTTAGAGATAGGGTGAGGTATAGGGGTTAGGTTTAGGGTAAAAGGATAGGATTAGGGTTACGGGTTGGGCTTAGGTTTAGGGTTAAAGTTTACTGCTAGGGTTAGGGATAGGGTTCAGGGTTAGCTTTAGGGGTCTGGTTAGGGTCAGGTGTTAGGTTAGTGTCAGGGTTAGGTCTAGTCGTGAGGGTAAGGTTTAGGGTTAGCTTTAAGAGCTAGGGTTAGGTTGAATGGTTAGGATTAGGATTAGGGTTAAGGGTTAGGGTAAGGCTTAG
>NW_027182881.1:532500-540000 GCF_041146395.1 Eulemur rufifrons
GGTTAGTGTTAAGGGTTACGGGTAGGTTTAGGGTTCAGGGTTAGAGTTAGCCTTAGGGCTTAAGGTTAGGATTAGGCGGTAGGTTAGACTTAGGGTTAGATATAGGCGTTAGGGTAAGGGCTAGCGTTAGGGTTAAAGATAGGGTTAGGTTTAATGCTTAGGATTAGGGTTAGGGTTTGGGGTTAAAGTAAGTGTTAGGGGTTAGGTTTCAGGATCAAAGGTTAGGGTTATTTTTAGCTGTAGTGTTAGGGTTAGGGATAAGGGATCCCATTAGCATTAAGGGTCTTCCTTACTGTAGGATTAAGGGTTAGGCTTAGAGTTAAAGGTTAAGGTTAAGGTCAGTGTTGAGATTTAGGGTGAGGGTTAACGGTTAGGGTAAAGGTTAAGCGTTAGGGTTAGGGATTAGTGATTAGGATTTTTGGTTAGTGTTAGGGTTAGCGGTTAGGAGTTAGTGTTTTATGAAGGGGTATGGTTAGAATTAGGATTGGGGTTAGAGTTAGGGTGAGGTATAGGGGTTAGGTTTAGGGGTTAGTTTTAGGGTTAAAGGATAGGATTAGGGTTACGGGTGGGGCTTAGGTTTAGGGTTAAAGTTTACTGCTAGGGTTAGGGATAGGGTTCAGGGTTAGCTTTAGGGGTTCTGCTTAGGGTTAGGTGTTAGGTTAGTGTCAGCGTTAGGTATTGTCGTGAGGGTAAGGTTTAGGGTTAGCTTTAAGAGCTAGGGTTAGGTTTAATGGTTAGGATTAGGATTAGGGTTAAGGGTTAGGGTAAGGCTTAGGGGTTAGGGTGAAGGTTTAGGGTTTTTGTTAGGCATAGCGTTGGGGTTAGAAGTAAGGGTTACTGTCAGTGTTAGGGTTGTAGGTAGGGTTACGGTTAGGGTTAGCGGTTTAGAATTAGGGTTAGGGATTAGGTGTCACAGTGATGACTAGGAGATAGGGTTAGAATTATGGGATAGGGGTTGTTCTCAGGAAATGGGTTATGCATTAACGTTAGGATAAGAGGTTAAAGTTAGGCGCACGGTGAGGTTTACGTGTTAAGGGGAGAAATAGGAACAGGGTTGGGTGTTATGTTCAGGGTTAGCGTTATCTGTTAAAGGTATTGTTTATGCTTAGCGCACGGGCCCTGTCTGCATTGGGCGGGCGGAGGGAGTTTAGGGGACTGGGATTGTACCCGGGAACCCACTCTATCATACTCTGGGTATGAGCCCGTGGGTTTCATGCAGGACGCAGAGGTAGAGCCTCCTTTCACGCATGGCATGGGAGGATTGCAGGCTTTCTAAACACTAAGAAAGCAAGAAGTCTGAGAATTAGATTTAGGGTTAGGATTATGGTTAGGGTTAAGGATGAAGTTTAGTGTTAGGGTGATGGCTTAGGGTTAGGGATTAGGGTTAGGGTTAAAGTTACTCTTAGGTTTAATGGTTACACTTTGGTATAGGGTTGAGGTTTACCGTTAGGGTTAAGATGAGGGGTTAGGGTTTGGTACAGGGTTAGGGTTAAGTGTTAGGTTTAGGGTTGAAGATTAGGATTAGGGTTAGGATTAAAGGTTAGCGTGAGAGTTAACGCTTAGGGTTAAGGTTAAGAGTTAGGGTTTAGGGTTAGGGTTAGGGTTAGGGTTAGATTTAGGGTTAGAGTTATGAGCTACGCTTTGTGTTAGAGGTTAGGGTTAGGTTTACTGGTCACGGTTAGGGTTACGTTTAGGGGGTAGCATTAGGGTTAGGGTTAGGGTTAAGGGATAGGATTAGGGATAAGTGTTGGGCTTAGGGTTAGTGTTTAGTGTTAGGGTTAGCATTAAGGATTAGGGTTAGGGTCAGGGTTAAATGCTTGGGTGCGGGTAATAGTTAGGGTCAGGGTTAAGGCTCACGGATAGGGTTAGTGTTAAGGGTTACGGGTAGGTTTAGGGTTCAGGGTTAGAGTTAGCCTTAGGGCTTAAGGTTAGGATTAGGCGGTAGGTTAGATTTAGGGTTAGATATAGGCGTTAGGGTAAGGGCTAGCGTTAGGGTTAAAGATAGGGTTAGGTTTAATGCTTAGGATTAGGGTTAGGGTTTGGGGTTAAAGTAAGTGTTAGGGGTTAGGTTTCAGGATCAAAGGGTAGGGTTATTTTTAGCTGTAGTGTTAGGGTTAGGGATAAGGGATCCCATTAGCATTAAGGGTCTTCCTTACTGTAGGGTTAAGGGTTAGGCTTAGAGTTAAAAGTTAAGGTTAGGGTCAGTGTTAAGATTTAGGGTGAGGGTTTACGGTTAGGGTAAAGGTTAAGTGTTAGGGTTAGGGATTAGTGATTAGGGTTTTTGGTTAGTGTTAGGTTAGCGGTTAGTGTTTTATGAAGCGGTATGGTTAGAATTAGGATTGGGGTTAGAGTTAGGGTGAGGTATAGGGGTTAGGTTTAGGGGTTCGTTTTAGGGTAAAAGGATAGGATTAGGGTTACGGGTTGGGCTTAGGTTTAGGGTTAAAGTTTACTGCTAGGGTTAGGGATAGGGTTCAGGGTTAGCTTTAGGGGTTCTGGTGAGGGTTAAGTGTTAGGTTAGTGTCAGGGTTAGGTCTAGTCGTGAGGGTAAGGTTTAGGGTTAGCTTTAAGAGCTAGGGTTAGGTTTAATGGTTAGGATTAGGATTAGGGTTAAGGGTTAGGGTAAGGCTTAGGGGTTAGGGTGAAGGTTTAGGGTTTTTGTTAGGCATAGCGTTGGGGTTAGAAGTAAGGGTTACTGTCAGTGTTAGGGTTGTAGGTAGGGTTACGGTTAGGGTTAGCGGTTTAGAATTAGGGTTAGGGATTAGGTGTCACAGTGATGACTAGGAGATAGGGTTAGAATTATGGGATAGGGGTTGTTCTCAGGAAATGGGTTATGCATTAACGTTAGGATAAGAGGTTAAAGTTAGGCGCACGGTGAGGTTTACGTGTTAAGGGGAGAAATAGGAACAGGGTTGGGTGTTATGTTCAGGGTTAGCGTTATCTGTTAAAGGTATTGTTTATGCTTAGCGCACGGGCCCTGTCTGCATTGGGCGGGCGGAGGGAGTTTAGGGGACTGGGATTGTACCCGGGAACCCACTCTATCATACTCTGGGTATGAGCCCGTGGGTTTCATGCAGGACGCAGAGGTAGAGCCTCCTTTCACGCATGGCATGGGAGGATTGCAGGCTTTCTAAACACTAAGAAAGCAAGAAGTCTGAGAATTAGATTTAGGGTTAGGATTATGGTTAGGGTTAAGGATGAAGTTTAGTGTTAGGGTGATGGCTTAGGGTTAGGGATTAGGGTTAGGGTTAAAGTTACTCTTAGGTTTAATGGTTACACTTTGGTATAGGGTTGAGGTTTACCGTTAGGGTTAAGATGAGGGGTTAGGGTTTGGTACAGGGTTAGGGTTAAGTGTTAGGTTTAGGGTTGAAGATTAGGATTAGGGTTAGGATTAAAGGTTAGCGTGAGAGTTAACGCTTAGGGTTAAGGTTAAGAGTTAGGGTTTAGGGTTAGGGTTAGGGTTAGGGTTAGATTTAGGGTTAGAGTTATGAGCTACGCTTTGTGTTAGAGGTTAGGGTTAGGTTTACTGGTCACGGTTAGGGTTACGTTTAGGGGGTAGCATTAGGGTTAGGGTTAGGGTTAAGGGATAGGATTAGGGATAAGTGTTGGGCTTAGGGTTAGTGTTTAGTGTTAGGGTTAGCATTAAGGATTAGGGTTAGGGTCAGGGTTAAATGCTTGGGTGCGGGTAATAGTTAGGGTCAGGGTTAAGGCTCACGGATAGGGTTAGTGTTAAGGGTTACGGGTAGGTTTAGGGTTCAGGGTTAGAGTTAGCCTTAGGGCTTAAGGTTAGGATTAGGCGGTAGGTTAGATTTAGGGTTAGATATAGGCGTTAGGGTAAGGGCTAGCGTTAGGGTTAAAGATAGGGTTAGGTTTAATGCTTAGGATTAGGGTTAGGGTTTGGGGTTAAAGTAAGTGTTAGGGGTTAGGTTTCAGGATCAAAGGGTAGGGTTATTTTTAGCTGTAGTGTTAGGGTTAGGGATAAGGGATCCCATTAGCATTAAGGGTCTTCCTTACTGTAGGGTTAAGGGTTAGGCTTAGAGTTAAAAGTTAAGGTTAGGGTCAGTGTTAAGATTTAGGGTGAGGGTTTACGGTTAGGGTAAAGGTTAAGTGTTAGGGTTAGGGATTAGTGATTAGGGTTTTTGGTTAGTGTTAGGTTAGCGGTTAGTGTTTTATGAAGCGGTATGGTTAGAATTAGGATTGGGGTTAGAGTTAGGGTGAGGTATAGGGGTTAGGTTTAGGGGTTCGTTTTAGGGTAAAAGGATAGGATTAGGGTTACGGGTTGGGCTTAGGTTTAGGGTTAAAGTTTACTGCTAGGGTTAGGGATAGGGTTCAGGGTTAGCTTTAGGGGTTCTGGTGAGGGTTAAGTGTTAGGTTAGTGTCAGGGTTAGGTCTAGTCGTGAGGGTAAGGTTTAGGGTTAGCTTTAAGAGCTAGGGTTAGGTTTAATGGTTAGGATTAGGATTAGGGTTAAGGGTCAGGGTAAGGCTTAGGGGTTAGGGTGAAGGGTTAGGGTCAAGGGTTAGGGTTTTTGTTAGGCATAGCATTGGGGTTAGAAGTAAGGGTTACTGTCAGTGTTAGGGTTGTAGGTAGGGTTACGGTTAGGGTTAGCGGTTTAGAATTAGGGTTAGGGATTAGGTGTCACAGTGATGACTAGGAGATTGGGTTAGAATTATGGGATAGGGGTTGTTCTCAGGAAATGGGTTATGCATTAACGTTAGGATAAGAGGTTAAAGTTAGGCGCACGGTGAAGTTTACGTTTTAAGGGGAGAAATAGGAACAGGGTTGGGTGTTACGTTCAGGGTTAGGGTTATCTGTTAAAGGTATTGTTTATGCTTAGCGCACGGGCCCTGTCTGCATTAGGCGGCGGGGGGTAGTTTTGGGGGCTGGGATTGTACCCGGGAACCCACTCTATCATACTCTGGGTATGGGCCCGTGGGTTTCATACAGGACACAGTGGTAGAGCCTCCTTTCACGCATGGCATGGGAGGATTGCAGGCTTTCTAAACTCTAAGAAAGCAAGAAGTCTGAGAATTAGATATAGGGTTAGGATTATGGTTAGGGTTAAGGATGAAGTTTAGTGTTAGGGTGAGGGCTTAGGGTTAGGGATTAGGGTTAGGGTTAAAGGTTACTCTTAGGTTTAACGGTTACACTTTGGTTTAGGGTTGAGGTTTACGGTTAGGGTTAAGATGAGGGGTTAGGGTTTGGTACAGGGTTAGGGTTAAGTGTAAGATTTAGGGTTGAAGATTAGGATTAGGGTTAGGATTATAGGATAGCGTGAGAGTTAACGCTTAGGGTTAAGGTTAAGAGTTAGGGTTTAGGGTTAGGTTTAGGGTTAGGATTAGTTTTAGGGTTAGAGTTATGTGCTATGGTTTGTGTTAGAGGTTAGTGTTAGGTTTACTGGTGACGGTTAGGGTTACGTTTAGGGGTTAGCATTAGGGTTAGGGTTAGGGTTAGGGTTAAGGGATAGGATTACGGTTAAGTGTTGGCCTTAGGGTTAGGGTTTAGTGTTAGGGTTATCATTAAGGACTAGGGGTAGGGTCAGGGTTAAATGCCTGGGTGCGGGTAATGGTTAGGGTCAGGGTTAAGGTTCACGGATAGGGTTAGTGTTAAGGGTTACGGGTAGGTTTAGGGTTCAGGGTTAGAGTTAGCATTAGGGCTTAAGGTTAGGATTAGGCGGTAGGTTCGATTTAGGGTTAGATCTAGGCGTTCGGGTAAGGGCTAGCGTTAGGGTTAAGAGATAGGGTTAGGTTTAATGCTTAGGATTAGGGTTAGGGTTTGGGGTTAAAGTAAGTGTTAGGGGTTAGGTTTAAGGATGAAAGGTTACTGTTATTTTTAGCTGTAGTGTTAGGGTTACAGAAAAGGGATCCCATTAGCATTAAGGGTCTTCCTTACTGTAGGGTTAAGGGTTAGGCTTAGAGTTTAAGGTTAAGGTTAGGGTCAGTGTTAAGATTTAGGGTGAGGGTTAACGGTTAGGGTAAAGGTTAAGTGTTAGGGTTAGGGATTAGTGATTAGGGTTTTTGGTTAGTGTTAGGGTTAACGGTTAGGAGTTAGTGTTTTATGAAGGGGTATGGTTAGAATTAAGATTGGGGTTAGAGGTAGGGTGAGGTATAGGGGTTAGGTTTAGGGGTTAGTTTTAGGGTAAAAGGATAGTATTAGGGTTACGGGTTGAGCTTAGGTTTAGGGTTAAAGTTTACTGCTAGGGTTAGGGATAGGGTTCAGGCTTAGCTTTAGGGGTTCTGCTTAGGGTTAGGTGTTAGGTTAGTGTCAGGGTTAGGTCTAGTCGTGAGGGCAAGGTTCAGGGTTATCTTTAAGAGCTAGGGTTAGGTTTAATGGTTAGGATTAGGATTAGGGTTAAGGGTTAGGGTAAGGCTTAGGGGTTAGGGTGAAGGGATAGGGTCAAGGGTTAGGGTTTTTGTTAGGCATAGCGTTGGGGTTAGAAGTAAGGGTTACTGTCAGTGTTAGGGTTGTAGGTAGGGTTACGGTTAGGGTTAGCGGTTTAGAATTAGGGTTAGGGATTAGGTGTCACAGTGATGACTAGGAGATAGGGTTAGAATTATGGGATAGGGGTTGTTCTCAGGAAATGGGTTATGCATTAACGTTAGGATAAGAGGTTAAAGTTAGGCGCACGGTGAGGTTTACGTGTTAAGGGGAGAAATAGGAACAGGGTTGGGTGTTACGTTCAGGGTTAGGGTTATCTGTTAAAGGTATTGTTTATGCTTAGCGCACGGGCCCTGTCTGCATTAGGCGGGCGGGGGGAGTTTAGGGGGCTGGGATTGTACCCGGGAACCCACTCTATCATACTCTGGGTATGGGCCCGTGGGTTTCATGCAGGACACAGTGGTAGAGCCTCCTTTCACGCATGGCATGGGAGGATGGCAGGCTTTCTAAACTCTAAGAAAGCAAGAAGTCTGAGAATTAGATTTAGGGTTAGGATTATGGTTAGGGTTAAGGATGAAATTTAGTGTTAGGGTGAGGTCTTAGGGTTAGGGATTAGGGTTAGGGTTAAAGGCTACTCTTAGGTTTAACGGCTACACTTTGGTTTAGGGTTGAGGTTTACGGTTAGGGTTAAGATGAGGGGTTAGGGTTTGGTACAGAGTTAGGGTTAAGTGTTAGGTTTAGGGTTGAAGATTAGGATTAGGGTTAGGATTAAAGGTTAGCGTCAGAGTTAACGCTTAGGGTTAAGGTTAAGAGTTAGGGTTTAGGGTTAGGTTTGGGGTTAGGTTTAGTTTTAGGGTTAGAGTTATGTGCTATGGTTTGTGGTAGAGGTTAAGGTTAGGTTTACTGGTCACGGTTAGGGTTACGTTTATGGGGTAGCATTAGGCTTAAGGTTAAGGTTAAGGGATAGGATTAGGGATAAGTGTTGGGCTTAGGGCTAGGGTTTAGTGTTAGGGTTAGCATTAAGGATTAGGGTTAGGGTCAGGGTTAAAAGCTTGGGTGCGGGTAATGGTTAGAGTCAGGGTTAAGGTTCACGGATAGGGTTAGTGTTAAGGGTTACGGGTAGGTTT
>NW_027182881.1:557500-567500 GCF_041146395.1 Eulemur rufifrons
AGGGTTACGGGTTAGGGTTAGGGATAGGGTTAGGGTTAAGGGTTAGGTGTTAGGGTTAGGGTTAGGGGTTAGTTTTAGGGGTTAGGGTTAGGGTTAGGATTAGGGTAGGGGTTAGTGGTTAGGGTTGGGGTTTGGGTTAGGGTTAGGGTTAGGGGTTAGAGTTAGGGTTACGGGTTAGGGTTAGGGTTAGGGTTGGGGTTAGGGGTTAGGGTTGGGGTTAGGGTTAGGGTTAGGGTTAGGGGTTAGGGTTAGGGGTTAGGGTTAGGGTTAGGGTTGGGTTAGGGTTAGGGTTTAAGGTTAGGGTTAGGGGTTAGGGTTAGGGTTAGGTTACGGTTAGGGGTAGGGTTAGGGTTAGGGTTAGGGTTAGTGTTAGGGTTAGGGGTTAGGGGTTATGGTTAGGGGTAGGGTAGGGTAGGATAGGGATAGAGGTTAGGGTTAGGGGTTAGGGTTAGGGTTGGGTTAGGGTTAGGGTTAGGGGTTAGGGTTAGGGTTAGGGGTTAGGGTTAGGGTTAGGGTTAGGTTAGGGTTAGGGTTAAGGGATAGGATTAGGGTTAAGTGTTGGGCTTACGGTGAGGGTTTAGTGTTAGGGTTATCATTAAGGATTAGGGTTAGGGTCAGGGTTAAATGCTTGGGTGCGGGTAATAGTTAGGGTCAGGGTTAAGGTTCATGGATAGGGTTAGTGTTAAGGGTTACGGGTAGGTTTAGGGTTCAGGGTTAGAGTTAGCATTAGGGCTTAAGGTTAGGATTAGGCGGTAGGTTATATTTAGGGTTAGATCTAGGCGTTAGGGTAAGGGCTAGCGTTGCGGTTAAGAGATAGGGTTAGGTTTAATGCTTAGGATTAGGGTTAGGGTTTGGGGTTAAAGTAAGTGTTAGAGGTTAGGTTTAAGGATCTAAGGTTAGGGTTATTTTTAGCTGTAGTGTTAGGGTTAGGGATAAGGGATCCCATTAGCATTAAGGGTCTTCCTTACTGTAGTGTTAAGGGTTAGGCTTAGAGTTAAAGGTTCAGGTTAGGGTCAGTGTTAAGATTTAGGATGAGGGTTAACGGTTAGGGTAAAGGTTAAGCGTTAGGGTTAAGGATTAGTGATTAGGATTTTTGGTTAGTGTTAGGGTTAGCGGTTAGGAGTTAGTGTTTTATGAAGGGGTATGGTTAGAATTAGGATTGGGGTTAGAGTTAGGGTGAGGTATAGGGGTTAGGTTTAGGGGTTAGTTTTAGGGTAAAAGGATAGGATTAGGGTTACGGGTTGGGCTTAGGTTTAGGGTTAAAGTTTACTGCTAGAGTTAGGGATAGGGTTCAGGGTTAGCTTTAGGGGTTCTGGTTAGGGTTAGGTGTTAGGTTAGTGTCAGGGTTAGGTCTAGTCGTGAGGGTAAGGTTTAGGGTTAGCTTTAAGAGCTAGGGTTAGGTTTAATGGTTAGGATTAGGATTAGGGTTAAGGGTTAGGGTAAGGCTTAGGGGTTAGGGTGAACATTTAGGGGTTTTTTTAGGCATAGCGTTGGGGTTAGAAGTAAGGGTTACTGTCAGTGTCAGGGTTGTAGGTAGGGTTACGGTTAGGGTTAGCCGTTTAGAATTAGGGTTAGGGATTAGGTGTCACAGTGATGACTAGGAGATAGGGTTAGAATTATGGGATAGGGGTTGTTCTCATAAATGGGTTATGCATTAACGTTAGGATAAGAGGTTAAAGTTAGGCGCACGGTGAGGTTTACGTGTTAAGGGGAGAAATAGGAACAGGGTTGGGTGTTATGTTCAGGGTTAGGGTTATCAGTTAAAGGTATTGTTTATGCTTAGCGCACGGGCCCTGTCTGCATTGGGCGGGCGGGGGGAGTTTAGGGGGCTGGGATTGTACCCGGGAACCCACTCTATCATACTCTGGGTATGGGCCCGTGGGTTTCATGCAGGACGCAGTGGTAGAGCCTCCTTTCACGCATGGCATGGGAGGATTGCAGGCTTGCTAAACTCTAAGAAAGCAAGAAGTCTGAGAATTAGATTTAGGGTTAGGATTTTGGTTAGGGTTAAGGATGAAGTTTAGTGTTAGGGTGAGGGCTTAGGGTTAGGGATTAGGGTTAGGATTAAAGGTTACTCTTAGGTTTAACGGTTCCACTGTGGTTTAGGGTTGAGGTTTACGGTTAGGGTTAAGATGAGGGGTTAGGGTTTGGTACAGCGTTAGAGTTAAGTATTAGGTTTAGTGTTGAAGATAGGATTAGGGTTAGGATTAAAGGTTAGCGTGAGAGTTAACGCTTAGGGTTAAGGTTAAGAGTTAGGGTTTAGGGTTAGGTTTAGGGTTAGTGTTAGTTTTAGGGTTAGAGTTATGTGCTTTGGTTTGTGTTAGCGGTTAGGTTTAGGTTTACTGGTGACGGTTAGGGTTACGTTTAGGGGTTAGCATTAGGGTTAGGGTTAGGGTTAAGGGATAGGATTAGGGTTAAGTGTTGGGCTTAGGGTTAGGGTTTAGTGTTAGTGTTAGCATTAAGGATTAGGGTTAGGGTCAGGGTTAAATGCTTGGGTGCGGGTAACGGTTAGCGTCAGGGTTAAGGTTCACAGATAGGGTTAGTGTTAAGGGTTACGGGTAGGTTTAGAGTTCAGGGTTAGAGTTAGCATTAGGACTTAAGTTTAGGATTAGGCGGTATGTTAGATTTAGGGTTAGATCTAGGCGTTAGGGTAAGGGCTAGCGTTAGGGTTAAGAGATAGGGTTAGGTTTAATGCTTAGGATTAGGGTTAGGGTTTGGGGTTAAAGTAAGTGTTAGGGGTTAGGTTTAAGGATCCAAGGTTAGGGTTATTTTTAGCTGTAGTGTTAGGGTTAGGGATAAGGGATCCCATTAGCATTAAGGGTCTTCCTTACTGTAGGGTTAAGGGTTAGGCTTAGAGTTAAAGGTTAAGGTTAGGGTCAGTGTTAAGATTTAGGGTGAGGGTTAATGGTTAGGGTAAAGGTTAAGCGTTAGGGTTAGGGATTAGTGATTAGGGTTTCTGGTTAGTGTTAGGGTTAGCCGTTAGGAGTTAGTGTTTTATGAAGGGGTATGGTTAGAATTAGGATTGGGGTTAGAGTTAGGGTGAGGTATAGGGGTTAGGTTTAGGGGTTAGTTTCAGGGTAAAAGGATAGGATTAGGTTTACGGGTTGGGCTTAGGTTTAGGGTTAAAGTTTACTGCTAGGGTTAGGGATAGGGTTCAGGCTTAGCTTTAGGGGTTCTGGTTAGGGTTAGGTGTTAGGTTAGTGTCAGGGTTAGGTCTAGTCGTGAGGGTAAGGTTTAGGGTTAGCTTTAAGAGCTAGGGTTAGGTTTAATGGTTAGGATTAGGATTAGGGTTAAGGGTTAGGGTAAGGCTTAGGGGTTAGGGTGAAGGGTTAGGGTCAAGGGTTAGGGTTTTTGTTAGGCATAGCGTTGGGGTTAGAAGTAAGGGTTACTGTCAGTGTTAGGGTTGTAGGTAGGGTTACGGTTAGGGTTAGCGGTTTAGAATTAGGGTTAGGGATTAGGTGTCACAGTGATGACTAGGAGATAGGGTTATTATTATGGGATAGGGGTTTTTCTCAGGAAATGGGTTATGCATTAACGTTAGGATAAGAGGTTAAAGTTAGGCGCACGGTGAGGTTTACGTGTTAAGGGGAGAAAGAGGAACAGGGTTGGGTGTTATGTTCAGGGTTAGGGTTATCTGTTAAAGTTATTGTTTATGCTTAGCGCACGGGCCCTGTCTGCATTAGGCGGGCGGGGGGAGTTTAGCGGGCTGGGATTGTACCCGGGAACCCACTCTATCATACTCTGGGTATGGGCCCGTGGGTTTCATGCAGGACACAGTGGTAGAGCCTCCTTTCACGCATGGCATGGGAGGATTGCAGGCTTTCTAAACTCTAAGAAAGCAAGAAGTCTGAGATTTAGATTTAGGGTTAGGATTCTGGTTAGGGTTAAGGATGAAGTTTAGTGTTAGGGTGAGGGCTTAGGGTTAGGGATTAGGGTTAGGGTTAAAGGTTACTCCTAGGTTTAACGGTTACACTTTGGTTTAGGGTTGAGGTTTACGGTTAGGGTTAAGATGAGGGGTTAGGGTTAGGTGCAGGGTTAGGGTTAAGTGTTAGGTTTAGGGTTGAAGATTAGGATTAGGGTTAGGATTAAACGTTAGCGTGAGAGTTAACGCTTAGGGTTAAGGTTAAGAGTTAGGGTTTAGGGTTAGGTTTAGGGTTAGGGTTAGTTTTAGGGTTAGAGTTATGTGCTATGGTTTGTGTTAGAGGTTAGGGTTAGGTTTACTGGTGACGGTTATCATTACGTTTAGGGGTTAGCATTAGGGTTAGGGTTAGGGTTAGGATTAAGGGATAGGATTAGGGTTAAGTGCTGGGCTTAGGGTTAGGGTTTAGTGTTAGGGTTATCATTATGGACTAGGGGTAGGGTCAGGGTTAAATGCTTGGGTGCGGGTAATGTTTAGGGTCAGGGTTAAGGTTCACGGATAGGGTTAGTGTTAAGGGTTACGGGTAGGTTTAGGGTTCAGGGTTAGAGTTAGCATTAGGGCTTAAGGTTAGGATTAGGCGGTAGGTTCGATTTAGGGTTAGATCTAGGCGTTAGGGTAAGGGCTAGCGTTAGGGTTCAGAGATAGGGTTAGGTTTAATGCTTAGGATTAGGGTTAGGGTTTGGGGTTAAAGTAAGTGTTAGGGGTTAGGTTTAAGGATCCAAAGTTACGGTTTTTAGCTGTAGTGTTAGGGTTAGGGATAAGGGATCCCATTAGCATTAAGGGTCTTCCTTACTGTAGGCTTAAGGGTTAGGCTTAGAGTTAAAGGTTAAGGTTAGGGTCAGTGTTAAGATTTAGGGTGAGGGTTAACGGTTAGGGTAAAGGTTAAGTGTTAGGGTTAGGGATTAGTGATTAGGGTTTTTGGTTAGTGTTAGGTTAGCGGTTAGTGTTTTATGAAGGGGTATGGTTAGAATTAGGATTGGGGTTAGAGTTAGGGTGAGGTATAGGGGTTAGGTTTAGGGGTTAGTTTTAGGGTAAAAGGATAGGATTAGGGTTACGGGTTGGGCTTAGGTTTAGGGTTAAAGTTTACTGCTAGGGTTAGGGATAGGGTTCAGGCTTAGCTTTAGGGGTTCTGCTTAGGGTTAGGTGTTAGGTTAGTGTCAGGGTTAGGTCTAGTCGTGAGGGCAAGGTTCAGGGTTATCTTTAAGAGCTAGGGTTAGGTTTAATGGTTAGGATTAGGATTAGGGTTAAGGGTTAGGGTAAGGCTTAGGGGTTAGGGTGCAGGGTTAGGGTTTTTGTTAGGCATAGCGTTGGGGTTAGAAGTAAGGGTTACTGTCAGTGTTAGGGTTGTAGGTAGGGTTACGGTTAGGGTTAGCGGTTTAGAATTAGGGTTAGGGATTAGGTGTCACAGTGATGACTAGGAGATAGGGTTATTATTATGGGATAGGGGTTGTTCTCAGGAAATGGGTTATGCATTAACGTTAGGATAAGAGGTTAAAGTTAGGCGCACGGTGAGGTTTACGTGTTAAGGGGAGAAATAGGAACAGGGTTGGGTGTTATGTTCAGGGTTAGGGTTATCTGTTAAAGGTTTTGTTTATGCTTAGCGCACGGGCCCTGTCTGCATTAGGCGGGCGGGGGGAGTTTCGGGGGCTGGGATTGTACCCAGGAACCCACTCTATCATACTCTGGGTATGGGCCCGTGGGTTTCATGCAGGACACAGTGGTAGAGCCTCCTTTCACGCATGGCATGGGAGGATTGCAGGCTTTCTAAACTCTAAGAAAGTAAGAAGTCTGAGAATTAGATTTAGGGTTCGGATTATGGTTAGGGTTAAGGATGAAGTTTAGTGTTAGGGTGAGGGCTTAGGGTTAGGGCTTAGGGTTAGGGTTAAAGGTTAGTCTTAGGTTTAAAGGTTACACTTTGGTTTAGGGTTGAGGTTTACGGTTAGGGTTAAGATGAGGGGTTAGGGTTTGGTACAGGGTTAGGGTTAAGTGTTAGGTTTAGGGTTGAAGATTAGGATTAGGGTTAGGATTAAAGGTTAGCGTGAGAGTTATCGCTTAGGGTTAAGGTTAACAGTTAGGGTTTAGAGTTAGGCTTAGGGTTAGGGTCCGTTTTAGGGTTAGAGTTATGTGCTATGGTTTGTGTTAGAGGTTAGGGTTAGATTTACTGGTCACGGTGAGGGTTACGTTTAGGGGTTAGCATTAGGGTTAGGGTTAAGTGATAGGATTAGGGTTAAGTGTTGGGCGTAGGGTGAGGGTTTAGTGTTAGGGTTATCATTAAGGATTAGGGGTAGGGTCAGGGTTAAATGCTTGGGTGCGGGTAATGTTTAGGGTCAGGGTTAAGGTTCACGGATAGGGTTAGTGTTAAGGGTTACAGGTAGGTTTAGGGTTCAGGGTTAGAGTTAGCATTAGGGCTTAAGGTTAGGATTAGGCGGTAGGTTCGATTTAGGGTTAGATCTAGGCATTAGGGTAAGGGCTAGCGTTAGGGTTAAGAGATAGGTTTAGGTTTAATGCTTAGGATTAGGGTTAGGGTTTGGGGTTAAAATAAGTGTTAGGGGTTAGGTTTAAGGATCAAAGGTTAGGGTTATTTTTAGCTGTAGTGTTAGGGTTAGGGATAAGTGATCCCATTAGCATTAAGGGTCTTCCTTACTGTAGGGTTAAGGGTTAGGCTTAGAGTTAAAGGTTAAGGTTAGGGTCAGTTTTAAGATTTAGGGTGAGGGTTAACGGTTAGGGTAAAGGTTAAGCGTTAGCGTTAGGGATTAGTGATTAGGGTTTTTGGTTAGTGTTAGGGTTAGCGGTTAGGAGTTAGTGTTTTATGAAGGGGTATGGTTAGAATTAGGATTGGGGTTAGAGTTAGGGTGAGGTATAGGGGTTAGGTTTAGGGGTTAGTTTTAGGGTAAAAGGATAGGATTAGGGTTACGGATTGGGCTTAGGTTTAGGGTTAAAGTTTACTGCTAGGGTTAGGGATAGGGTTCAGGCTTAGCTTTAGGGGTTCTGGTTAGGGTTAGGTGTTAGGTTAGTGTCAGGGTTAGGTCTAGTCGTGAGGGTAAGGTTTAGGGTTAGCTTTAAGAGCTAGGGTTAGGTTTAATGGTTAGGATTAGGATTAGGGTTAAGGGTTAGGGTAAGTCTTAGGGGTGAGGGTGAAGGGATAGGGTCAAGGGTTAGGGTTTTTGTTAGGCATAGCGTTGGGGTTAGAAGTAAGGGTTACTGTCAGTGTTAGGGTTGTAGGTAGGGTTACGGTTAGGGTTAGCGGTTTAGAATTAGGGTTAGGGATTAGGTGTCACAGTGATGACTAGGAGATAGGGTTAGAATTATGGGATAGGGGTTGTTCTCAGGAAATGGGTTATGCATTAACGTTAGGATAAGAGGTTAAAGTTAGGCGCACGGTGAGGTTTACGTGTTAAGGGGAGAAATAGGAACAGGGTTGGGTGTTATGTTCAGGGTTAGGGTTATCTGTTAAAGGTATTGTTTATGCTTAGCGCACGGGCCCTGTCTGCATTAGGCGGGCGGGGGGAGTTTAGGGGGCTGGGATTGTACCCGGGAACCCACTCTATCATACTCTGGGTATGGGCCCGTGAGTTTCATGCAGGACACAGTGGTAGAGCCTCCTTTCACGCATGGCATGGGAGGATTGCAGGCTTTCTAAACTCTAAGAAAGCAAGAAGTCTGAGAATTAGAATTAGGGTTAGGATTCTGGTTAGGGTTAAGGATGAAGTTTAGTGTTAGGGTGAGGGCTTAGGGTTAGGGCTTAGGGTTAGGGTTAAAGGTTACTCTTAGGTTTAACGGTTACACTTTGGTTTAGGATTGAGATTTACTGATAGGGTTAAGATGAGGGGTTAGGGTTTGGTACAGGGTTAGGGTTAAGTGTTAGGTTTAGGGTTGAACATTAGGATTAGGGTTAGGATTAAAGGTTAGCGTGAGAGTTAACGCTTAGGGTTAAGGTTAAGAGTTAGGGTTTAGGGTTAGGGTTAGGGTTAGTTTTAGAGTTAGAGTTATGTGCTATGGTTTGTGTTAGAGGTTAGGGTTAGGTTTACTGGTCACGGCTAGGGTTAGGTTTAGGGGGTAGCATTAGGGTTAGGCTTATGGTTAGGGTTAAGGGATAGGATAAGGGATAAGTGTTGGGCTTAGGGTTAGGGTTTAGTGTTAGGGTTATCATTAAGGATTAGAGGTAGGGTCAGGGTTAAATGCTTGGTTGCGGGTAATGGTTAGGGTCAGGGTTAAGGTTCATGGATAGGGTTAGTGTTAAGGGTTACGGGTAGGTTTAGGGTTCAGGGTTAGAGTTAGCATTAGAGCTTAAGGTTAGGATTAGGCGGTAGGTTAGATTTAGGGTTAGATCTAGGCGTTAGGGTAAGGGCTAGCGTTACGGTTAAGAGATAGGGTTAGGTTTAATGCTTAGGATTAGGGTTAGGGTTTGGGGTTAAAGTAAGTGTTAGGGGTTAGGTTTCAGGATCCAAGGTTAGGGTTATTTTTAGCTGTAGTGTTAGGGTTAGGGATAAGGGATCCCATTAGCATTAAGGGTCTTCCTTACTGTAGGGTTAAGGGTTAGGCTTAGAGTTAAAGGTTAAGGTTAGGGTCAGTGTTAAGATTTAGGGTGAGGGTTAACGGTTAGGGTAAAGGTTAAGCGTTAGTGTTAGGGATTAGTGATTAGGGATTTTAGTTAGTGTTAGTGTTAGCGATTAGGAGTTAGTGTTTTATGAAGGGGTATGGTTAGAATTAGGATTGGGGTTAGAGTTAGGGTGAGGTATAGGGGTTATGTTTAGGGGTTAGTTTTAGGGTAAAAGGATAGGATTAGGGTTACGGGTTGTGCTTAGGTTTAGGGTTAAAGTTTACTGCTAGAGTTAGGGATAGGGTTCAGGGTTAGCTTTAGGGGTTCTGGTTAGGGTTAGGTGTTAGGTTAGTGTCAGGGTTAGGTCTAGTCGTGAGGGTAAGGTTTAGGGTTAGCTTTAAGAGCTAGGGTTAGGTTTAATGGTTAGGATTAGGATTAGGGTTAAGGATTAGGGTAAGGCTTAGGGGTTAGGGTTAAGGGATAGGTTCAAGGGTTAGGATTTTTGTTAGGCATAGCGTTGGGGTTAGAAGTAAGGGTTACTGTCAGTGTTAGGGTTGTAGGTAGGGTTACGGTTAGGGTTAGCGGTTTAGAATTAGGGTTAGGGATTAGGTGTCACAGTGATGACTAGGAGATAGGGTTAGAATTATGGGATAGGGGTTGTTCTCAGGAAATGGGTTATGCATTAACGTTAGGATAAGAGGTTAAAGTTAGGCGCACGGTGAGGTTTACGTGTTAAGGGGAGAAATAGGAACAGGGTTGGGTGTTATGTTCAGGGTTAGGGTTATCTGTTAAAGGTATTGTTTATGCTTAGCACACGGGCCCTGTCTGCATTAGGCGGGCGGGGGGAGTTTAGCGGGCTGGGATTGTACCCGGGAAACCACTGTATCATACCCTGGGTATGGGCCCGTGGGTTTCATGCAGGACACAGTGGTAGAGCCTCCTTTCACGCATGGCATGGGAGGATTGCAGGCTTTCTAAACTCTAAGAAAGCAAGAAGTCTGAGAATTAGATTTAGGGTTAGGATTCTGGTTAGGGTTAAGGATGAAGTTTAGTGTTAGGATGAGGGCTTAGGGTTAGGGATTAGGGTTAGGGTTAAAGGTTAGTCTTAGGTTTAACGGTTACACTTTGGTTTAGGGTTGAGGTTTACGGTTAGGGTTGAGATGAGGGGTTAGTGTTTGGTACAGGGTTAGGGTTAAGTGTTAGGTTTAGGGTTGAAGATTAGGATTAGGGTTAGGATTAAAGGTTAGCGTGAGAGTTAACGCTTAGTGTTAAGGTTAACAGTTAGGGTTTAGGGTTAGGGTTAGGGTTAGGGTTAGTTTTAGGGTTAGAGTTATGTGCTATGGTTTGTGTTAGAGGTTAGGGTTAGGTTTACTGGTCACGGTTAGGGTTACGTTTATGGGGTAGCATTAGGGTTAAGGTTAAGGTTAAGGGATAGGATTAGGGATAAGTGTTGCGCTTAGGGTTAGGGTTTAGTGTTAGGGTGAGCATTAAGAATTAGGGTTAGGGTCAGGGTTAAAAGGTTGGGTGCGGGTAATTGTTAG